>NC_041228.1:72315263-72321916 GCF_002837175.3 Physeter macrocephalus
CCTGCGGGTCCGGAGCCTGTGCTCCGCACCGGAAGAGGCCACGACAGAGGGAGGCCCGCATACCACAAAAAAAAAAAAAAAAAAAAAAAAAAACCCAGTGGTCAATCATTATTCTTGCTGCATTTATACAGATGATCAGGCCAACTTTATTGAAACTAGACTTAGTTTGCAAACAAATTAGTGCAATTATCTTTGACAGAAATGAGGGTGATTTTAGAGAGAAAATGTATGTTTCAGCAGAAACCATAATACACCTTCATGTATGTCACATTCTAGTCCTGTTCATTGTTTTTGAGGTTTTGTTATTTTCCTGTAACTGGACTGAATCCTGAATTCTTCTAGTTTCCTCAAATAATATGGCTAAAACTCTCCAACCTAATGTTTCCAATTTTCTCTCTTTTGACTTGGAATACTATGAACAAGAACTGCCCTTTCCCCCAAAATCCTGCAAATGAATTTGAGCAACTTAATATAAACTTCAGAGAAATCACAACAATAGATCATGTTTAGAAAACAAGCATCTTCATGCTTGTTGCTGTGTGGGCAACTCACCTGGGCATATATCCAGAAAAGACAAAAATTCTAATTCGAAAAGATTCATGCACCCCAGAGTTCACAGCAGCACTATTTACAATAGCCAAGACATGGAAGCAACCTAAGTGTCCATCAGCAGATGAATGGATAAAGAAGATGCGGCATATATATACAATGGTATATTAGCCATAAAAAAGTGAAATATTGTCATTTGCAGCAACATGGATGGACCTAGAGATGATCATATGAAGTCAGACAGAGAAAGACAAATATTATATGATATCACTTATATGTGGTCTCTTACAAACAAGCCTACTTTCAAAGCAAAAACAGACTCACAGACATAGAAAACAAACTTACAGTTACCAAAGGGGAAGGAGGAAGAGAGGGATAAATTAGGAGTATGGGATTAACAGATATACAACACCATATACAAAATAAACAAAAAGGATTTACTGTATAACACATGGAACTATATTTGAGATCTTCTAATAAACTATAATAAAAAAACAACCTATAATGAAAAATTATTACATATGTGTGTGTATATGTATACACACACACACATACATCTTTCCAAGTCACTTTGCTATACACCTGAAACTAACACAACATTGTAAATCAACTATACTTCCATTAATAAAAAAGAAGATGGCCACAAGATATCTGACACCCTTTCCATTAAGACTGTCCATCCATTAAGGGTCGTGTCTTTTCCCTTCAACCTGGGAAGGGAGGTCTGTGATTGTACTGACCAGTGAAAATGGCAGAAATGAGGACGTGGCGCCCGTTTCCTGGACCTAAACCTCACGAGGCCGGCAGGTCTCACTTCCTGCCTCTGGAACACCCTCTAGGAGCTGAGCTTCCACGTGGGAAGTTGGACTCCCTTGCTGGAGAAACCATGGAGAAAGGCCTTACAACTACCGAGAGATGGGGAGAAGCCCTCCTGAGCCCTCCCTTCAAGCCATCTTCATGAAAATAAAAGGCCCGCGTAGGGAGCCTTCTTGGATATTACAGACCAGGTGCTGTCAAACTATGGCCCACAGCCCAGATGCCTGATTTGTAAATTAAATGTTATTACCACATGACCACAGTCATTTACTTTCATAATGCCTGTAGTTTCTTCCACATTTCAGCAGCAGGGCTGAGTAGCTGTCATATAAAATATGTCCCACAAAGCCTAAAATATTTACTATTTGGCCCTTCACAAAAAATGTTTGTTCACCCCTATTCTAGACCATCCCAGACACCTCCAAATGACCACGGATGATACCATCCAGGGCAGAAGAATCGCTCAGCCAAGCTGTCTGTATTTCTAATCTACAAAAATCATGGAGTATAATAAAATGGTTGTCTTAAGCCACTTGTTTTAGGACAAATTTTTAATGCAATAATAGAAAGTTGGAACATACTTCATTACCTGGAAGTGTGATGTTATTGTATAAAACCTATGACATGTGTCGATGGCTTTGGAATCAGGCAGTGGACAGAAGCTGGAAGGGCTTCAAGGAGAATGTTAGCAGAAAGACTTAAAGAGAGTCAGTAAAAGCTGCAAGAGCCTTGAAAAGACTACTGGTGAAGCCTTGAGGGACAATGAAAATATGCTATTGGACGCTGGAGAACACAGAACTCTTTTACTGTATGGGCAGAAAGGTCAGCATTAGTGTCACGTGTGATAATGAAGAAAACACAAAAGGAACTGAATGAATTTGTGAACCAGGCAGAGAAGATTAACAGGCAGAACAGAGAAAGTGCCAACAGGCTTTTAGCTGACGAGGGTAAGATACGAGAAGAGAGATGAACTAAAGGAGGAATTGTTGAGTTTGTGAGCAGGATTTACAGGAATAACGGAGCCAGGGCTGCCTGGGTATGAAAATAAAACTGTTTCTCATCCCAGTCTCTCCCAGCAATAGACTCGCAAAGCAGTAGACTCGCAAAGTCAGAAATGGCCTCAGGACAAAGGTTAAAACCAGGCTACTGCCTATAAAACTTGCCATGGGGTAAATAAGCTCATGGGTGTTTCTTTGTTCAAAAAATCTGAGGGCAAGTCTAATAGGGCTTTTAATAACATTAAGGGCTATATACATCTTAGACCCTCTCTGCCAGGAAAGAAGACGTCTATGAATCTAAGGCTGTGCTTGATAAACTCTTTCAACTAGATAAAAAGGCTTCTTTGCATCGTAAATAATCTATGGCCAGAAGCTGGACAACAGTCCTTCCATAGAAAGTCACCCCTCTCCCCTTAAACCTGAGGATGCCCTGTAACTATACAGACCAAATAGAATACGGTGGAAGCTATACTGTGCCAATTTGGGGGCCTGGCGCTTAAGAAACCGAAAGTTTCTTGTTCCTGTCTCTTGGGTTACTTACTCTTGAAGCCCCCAAATACCCTGTAAGACCTCCAACTACTCTGCTCAAGAAAGCATGTGAAAAGGTCCTGAAATAGCCTTCTGGCTTGAATGAAGCCATCTTTGACCCTCCAGCAGAGACACTGGCTGTGGAGCACCACGGATGCCACATGGAGAACTGCCCAGCCAAACCCTGCCTAAGTTTTGACCACAAAATCCTGAAATATAATGAAATGGGTGTTGTTTTACGGCACTCAGGTTGGAGGTGATTTGTGATACAGAAATAGATAATAAACCTACGTTTCATATTGGTACTAAAAATACACAGTTATAATTTCAACATACTCAACCTTCAAACTCATTGACTTTGGAAATCTACGGTATCTGTTTTGGGTTGAATCGTCGCTCCCCAAAACATATGTGGAAATCTTAACTCCCAGAACTTGTGAATCTAACCTTATTTCAAATAGGGTCTTTGCAGATGTAATCAAATTTAGATGAAGTCCTACTGGATTAAGGTGGGCCCTACTGGTGTCCTGAGCACAGACATACAGGGGAAAAGGCTATGGGAAGATGGAGATAGAAATTGAACTGATGCCTCTTTAAGCCAAGGAATGCCAAGGATTACCAGCAGCCACCAAAAGTAAAGAAGGAATCCTCCCTTAGAGCCTTCAGAGAGGACATGGCCTTGCCAACATTGATTCTGGACTTCTAGCTTCCAGAACTGTGAGAGAATAAATTTCCGTTATTTTAAGATACCTGATTTGTGGCACTTTGTTACTCCAGCCCTGGAGGACTAATATAGCCTCCTCTGGCAGGTGGTATAGTGTACAATTTACATGTCTATCCCAAATACCACTGACAACATACAACACATCTTTTGGAAGATTATCGGTATGGGGTAATAATCTTCACATGGCCCGGCACACATAAATTCCAAATATTTAGGCTAGTTCTTCATATTGTGCCAATGCTCTTCTTTATATATTGATTCTTGAAGTTATAGGGTTGACATAGTCATCCAGGCCTCCAGTTCTCCTGGCCTTTCAAAATCACTTAATGGCTTACAGACCTTACACCTAAGGAAGGGAAAGAGCCACAAAAAGGGATTAAAAAATATCCAAGGAGGCAATGCCATTACTTGCCAGCAGTTTGGTGATGGATAACTGTAATTATTCTCTAAAATGGGATTTGGAAATTTTCGATGGCTTTTAGTGACTCATTCTAAATACTTTCAAATAATGATACTTGAGCCCAAAGCCATAGGTAAAGCATTTAATGATGTACATTTGTGTCTCTATCAAGACTTCAGAATGCCTATCACTCTAAGAACAGGAGGAAAGTTTATGCTGCTTATTTTTACTGAATGATAATACATATAGCTAAGAAAAATGATATATCAAGTTAATGCTTAGTAAGTGCTCTTCCAAAGTGGTTGATTATACCTGGCTTCAGGAAAAGACCAAATAAATGTGACTATCACAGGATTTCAGTAAGGGCATCCACAGTATTTCTTAAATGACATTAAACCTCCCTTAAGTAGCCCCCGGTACACCTATGCAGAATGCAGAATTACTGCTTTATTATTATTAAAATGCATGTCATATTTCCAGATTGTATTCATTTGGCCAATGGGACCTGCACTATAACGAGTTAGTGCCAGATTCACCTGAGCTATAAAAATAAATAACAACTACATGATAATCTTTTGATGTATGGCCAAGGATCATTTAATTTGTAGAGTCATAAAAAGGTGAAACTAATCACAAATTCAAAAATGCCAGTGAGTACTTGAAGGAAATATCCTTCAGGGAAAGGTAACTAGTTTTCTTATACAATGAAAAAATTAATTTCTTAGGAGATAAGTTGATAGTAAAATGACATATTTCTATACTAGTGTAATGGGAAACCTGAAAATATTTTTAGGGGTATTAGCTTGTGCATTTTCAAAAACCATCTTGTAAATTGTACTAGAAAAACTTTTTATAAAGAAACTAATAAACAAAAACCAAAACAGAAACATCACGTCATGGCAAAGAGATGAAGCAGAGGTTTGTGACTACAGACCTAGGTAGACAGTGCAGCTCATTCATAGCTTAGCAGGGGTCCTTAAGTCACCACATCTTCTCAGGTTTCAGTCTCCTTGTATACAGAACAAAAGGACATTACTGCCTATGTCACTAAATCATTATGAAGAAAAATGAGGAAAGTGTATGGAAATTTTCCTTGTAAATTGCAAGCCATTATGCAGATGTTATGTTATTCATTGGTCTAGTTGAGAAAGTCACCCCAAATTACATTCATGTATATTCTCTTTAACTTGAGGCTTTGAAATTTCAGTTCCAATTTAGTTTATGTTTAATTCTTTCTGATGACGAGTTTTTGTTTTTACTCAAAATATAAACTCAGAAAACACCAAACCCGTCACTTATTAACAATGGATATGTATAAGAGAAATACTACGCTCTCCTGGAAGTCTAAAGCAATATGCTGTTAAGGCATTCTTACTGACCTTTAACAAAGTCTGTTAGGCAGAAACAAGGGGTTAAGAATGTAATGGACTGGGAAACATTTTATTTCTGAAGCATTTATGATTTCACACATTCCCTTTTCAAAGTCTTTTTAACAGCTCTGACATGAGGCTCCACTGAAGTTTCAGAAGGAATGTAGACAGCTTGGAAGGCATACAAGTAAAAAGGCTTCCTATTAGAATCAAAATGGAAATAACTCCTTAATTGTTCCCTTCAAATTCATATCATGATCAGTCAGAGCATGTTTCTGCCCAGGTCACCCAGCTGGAGAGTTCCCCTGACTTCAAAGAAATCTCCTCTGAAGGAAGACATCAGCTGAATCATATCTGAAGACAGAGTTAAACATGAAAACAAAAGGATTTTTTATCATTCTAAAAGAACTCCTCCAAAGCACTGTTTAATTGGCCTTCACAAACAAAGACAAAGATACACAATAACCTATGGGTCCTGGAGCTATAAACTAGTTGTTAAAAGTCCAGTTGGGAGATATTCGCCCCTAATGCTCATTAACTCACTTTCCAGCTCATCCAGGATAAAAATCAAACTCCTTCCTAGAGCTGATAAGAATTATTCAAGCTTTCCCAACTCTTAAAGCAGAACACAGGCTTCCTATGCTCAGTGCTTGCTTCTTTGGATGGTAATGACATCTTTCAGAAAAAAGAAATGAAATGTCTGAATGAAATGTCTGAATGTTTCTAGCCATTCAGCCATTTCACACTCATTTATTGTCTATTTTATGCCGGATCCCGTGCAGACTGTACCAGGCACACGAGGGATGGTTCCTGCCTTCAAGTTCACCAACCAGTAGGAGAGAGTGTCATGTGAATCACAAATTCCTGTAGAGGGGGGTGGGACCTGGCACAGACGGGAGTCAGAGGTACCAGCTTGTGTGTCCAAGAGGTGACACATAAGCTGGGTCTTCTTGGACATGTAGGAGTTAGCTGGGGAGGGTAGGGAAGGGAGTCCAAGGAGAGAGCAGGTGTGAAGGGCCACAAAGCACCCCAGTACTTTAACAGGGCTGTGCAGAGGGCTTTGGACGGGGGAGAGAGAGTGGGACAGAGGAGGCTGGAGAAGTGGGCGAAGAGCTTTGTGTCCAACCAGAGGTTGGACTGTGACCTGAGTCATATAGGGAAGCAGTGGCACGTGTCCGAACAGGTGGGAGGATGCTCCTGGAGACAGAGAGAGAGACAGAGACAGAGAGAGAGACAGAGACAGAGAGAGAGAGAGACAGAGAGAGAGA
>NC_041228.1:72322138-72344703 GCF_002837175.3 Physeter macrocephalus
GAGAGACAGAGAGAGACAGAGAGAGAGACAGAGAGAGTGTGCGTGTGTGCATGTGTGTGCGTGTGTGTGTGTGTGTGAATAGCAGGAGAGAGAAAGTGTGTGTGTGTGTGTGCGTGCGTGTGTGCGCGTGTGTGTGCGTGTGTGTGCGTGTGTGTGTGTGAACAGCAGGAGTACAGAGAATCAAAGAAGGTCTGGCTGGGAGCAGAACAGTTAGGAAGCCATCGCAGTAACCTAACCGAGGGAAGAGGTGCTAAAGAGCTGACTTAACGCTAGTGGGTAAACCGGGGAAGGGCACCCTAAAAAGGACTATTTCGGGCATTAGAAACAAATGAAATCTGGTTGCTAATAAGGAAAAAGGAACTGTTTCCAATGATTTCCAGACTTCCGTCTTGAGCAACTGGCTCATCAGTGGCGTCTATCACCTGAGACCGCTGTGCTAAAGGAGGAGCAGGTGTGACTTAGTTTCCTGGTTCTTCGTACAGAAGGTGAAAGGCAAATATGGCTAATTACATATGTCACCATCAGCTGCCAATTCTAACTTCTCCACATGTCTCAAATCCAACCTCCTCTCGTCCCCCGCACGACCTTCCACGAAGCTCCCACCACCCCTTCCTGCTCCTGTGCCAGCCCCTCCTTGACTCCGGGCTTAGCCTGCCCTGGGCTCTGAATGGTACCCATGTTCCTGCCTGAAGATCTGCGGTGGCTGTCCTAGGACTTCAGGACCAAAATCAAACTCCTTCCCATAGCACCCTGTTCCTTCTGAACTGCTACCTGCTCACCTCCCCTACATCATTTTTCTCCACTCCCAGACAAACCCTATTCCTGGGTACCACCGTCCTTGCTTCTCTGCCCTGGGCCTCTGATCACCCTCTTCCTGCTGTCTGCAACACTGCCTCTCCCGCTCGGCGCTTGGCTCTGGCTGTCCCTCGTTCTCCTCCGTTTAGCCTCAGGATTAGGCATCGCTTCTTCAGCTGTTCCTGGCCCCCAGGGCTGGGAGGTGCTGGCCTCATACCTACCTTTGGTTTTGCAGTAAATCAGCACATCACTAGTTTTTCTGGACTAGAAACTTCTTGAAGGCAGGGACAGTGTCTTGTTCATTGGTGTGCCTCTGTATTAGTTAATCTATTGCTGTGTAAAAAGCTGTCCCATATGTTTCAGGGTAAAAGAACAAACACTCATTATCTCACAGTTTCTGAGAGTCAGGGACTCCAGAGTAGCTTTTCTGGGTGGCGCTGGCCCAGGGCCTCGCAGGAGGCTGCACCCAAGGTGTCAGCTGGGGCTGCAGTCATTTGACACTTGACTGGGTTGGAGAGGATCCAGCTGGCCGCTCCCTCCCATGACAGCTGGTAGGAGGCTACAGTTCCTCACCACGTGGGTCACTCCAGAGAGCTGCTGAGGACATGGTTTCCTCAAGAGTGACCCAAGAGATATAAAGCCCAAGACAGAAGCCACAGTCTTTTACGACCTAATCTCAGAAGTGACATGCCACAATTTCCGCAATATTCTACTGGCCACACAGGCCAACCCTGGTGCCATGTGGGACGGCACTATACCAAAGTGTGAATACCAGGAGGCACGGATCACTGCAGGCGATCTTGAAACTCTCAGTCTCCAAAGCACAGCCCCGAGATTAGCCCATAAGAGGTACTAACAGATATCTGAGAATTAATGAATAAATGAATGAACAAATAAAAGGTAAACAAGTTTAGGCAAAGCTACTCTGGATTTTTATCTTTTTAACATATTTTTCTGTTAAAAAAGGGTATGCCATAATCTCTGAGATGTTACGGTCTTCTTTTGCATAAGACACCTGGCACAATGAGGACGGGTTTAATGGCATATGGTTATTTATTCCCAGAAGGCTGAGTGGACAGGAAAAGCTCTGTGAGATAATATTCACATTATCTCTTTACATCTTGAAAAGGGGAAAAAAGAAATATTGCTACCCATAGATTCTCATGCTTTACTTATAATAGGACTTGTCTTATTATGGGTATTTTGATCCATTTAAGCTGATCAAAAGGTAAAAGAAAACAATGTCTGAAATAGCAGGTTCATTAAGCAAGAAAATGAGAACCATAAACAAGGCAAAGGATATTAAACTATTTTACTTTTCATTTAACTTGTAAATTCTGTAGAAGGCAATACTGAGCTTAGTGAGAAGCAACTCAAGAACTAAATTATTTTAATAACAGACTGGTCTCCTGACACTATTTTCTAGGTGTACTGCACTAAATGTCATTTAACTGTTCTAATCAATGTTGAGCCCACAGGTACAACTGACAAGCAGTTCTCTATCTGCCTGTAAATAAAATAAGCTGGCATAATAGATAACTTAATACACAATGCGACACTGTACTATGACAGCGATGTGCTAACTGAACCAATAAGAAAAAATTCATTATTAAGGTAATTGTTTTAAAGTAACAAACATTTATCTTACAAGAGCTACATAAGGAAAACTACAAAATACTGTTGAAAGAAATTAAAGAAGATATAAATAAATGCAAAGGTATCCCATGTTCATGGACTGGAAGACTTAATATTGTTAAAATGTCCGAAGCAATCTACAGATTCAACGCAATCCCTATAAAAATCCCAATGACTTTTTTTGCAGAAACAGAAAAATTTATACTAAAATTTATATGGAATTTGAAGCGACCTTGAATAGCCAAAACAATATTGAAAAAGAACAGAGTTGGAAGACTCACATTTTCTGATTTACAAACTTACTATAAAGCTAGAGTAATCAAAATCGAGTTGTACTGGCATAAAGGCAGACACATAGACCAACAGAATAGACTAGAGAGTCCAGAAGTAAACCCTCACGTATACGGTCAGATGATTTTCAATAAGGATGTTATTAAGCCCACTCAGTGGGGGAAAAGACAGTCTTTTCAACAAACAGTGCTGGGAAAACTGAATATCCACTTGCAAAAGAAAGAAATTGGACCCTCACCTAACACCATACACAAAAATTAACCCAAAATGGATCAAAAACCTAATGCAAGAACTAAAACTATAACATTCTTAGAAACACAGGGTAAGAGGTTTATGATGTTGGATTTGGCAATGATTTCTTAGATATGACAGCAAAGGCACTGGCAACAGAAGAAAAAATAAAAGTGTTCATCAGCAAATGAATGGATAAGCAAAATGTGGTCTATACATACAATGGATAGAATTAATCAGCCTTAAAAAAGAAGGAAGTTCTGACATATGCTACTACATGGAGGAACCTGGAGGACATGATACTTAGTGAAATAAGCCACTCACAAAAGGACAGATACTGTATTCTTCCACTTACAAAAGATACCTAGAATCGTCAAAATCAGAGACAGAAGGTATAATGGTGGTTGCCAGAGGATGGCGGGGAGGGACATGGGAGCTACTGCTTAATACTGTACTATAGTTTTGCAAGATGCTATCATTGAAGGAAGCTGGGTAGACTACACCTGAGATCTCTGTGTATTACCTCTTATAATTGCATGTGAATCTACAATGACTCAAAATAAAAATTTAAATTAATATTTAGAAAAGAATGTTTAAAATTTGTAGTTTATTTATTGGGTGTTAATATACACATATCTGATAAAATTTTCACTCATTAATTTAACAAGCATTTATTCCAAATATACAATATGCTGGTTCTCACGGAGCTTATGTTATTTTTAAAACAAATTTTCGTATCGTAAGGTGAAGACTAAAATTCCCACAACTGTCCTACAGAGATAAGTTCATAGCCTAGCGAACACTGTGATGCTATATCTAATAAACTACTTTTTGTGTTCAGAAAATAGATTGTGTGATGGAGGACAAATTATTTAGAGGCTACATTATATAAATGAGTAATGTGGCAACAATTTTTCTCAAGATAGTAAAAGTACATGCATTAAGTCTTCTTGAACCAACTCCATCTGAATTCATGTTCATGTGAGAGTGGAAAATATCCATTGTATCCTACATACCTGAAAAACTAGGGGTCAGTGTAAGGTGACACTTCTTTTTATAGTTTATCTTTTTTTTCTAGACCAGTAAAGGACATAAAGGTCCAAGATATCCAAGCTTGCAGCCAAGAGAGACAAGAACCAATTTACTACTTTGGACTATCAGCAAAATACAAAGCTACATTTCATTGTCCTGGATGGGATGCTGTGATTTATCAAATGTTAATCTTCAAAGATCCCATTCCTTTACTAGTGAGAAATCAAGATGGTTCAAATGTGCCTTGTTATTCTGTTGACTTGCTGGGAATTTAGTGCTGTCTTTCTGCTTTTCCAGTTTGGGGGGAGTTCGGGGTTTTTTTTTTGTTTTTGTTTTATTTTGGTTTAACTTAAGGCCATTTAAAGGAGACTGGCATTTAAAATTTTAGTTCTCCCTTGTAATGAATGTTTCCTGAAAAAATACTCATTATATAACAACTGATAAAATAGCTCATCTCTAATATACATGTTATTAATCCAACATTGTTATCAAATCAATCTCGTTTTGAATTACTGGTAGAAAGATCAGTTTGAATTAGTGAAAGAAGAAGATTATGTAATAAGACATTCTAATGTCATTTTATTACTCACAGGTATACTTTTTAGATTGCAAACATTTTGAATGCAAAGGTTTTTAGTTAGAGACCCAGCTGAGCCAGTTTAAGAAAAGTTTATGGCCCCCCCCCTTTTTTTTTAATAGACTTTATTTTTTGGAGCAGTCTTAGGTTTACAGACATATGAGTGGAAATTACGAAGTTCCCATATACCCCGACTTTGCCTCCCCACCCAGTTCTCCCTGTTACTAACATCTCGCATTAGTGTGGTATGCTTGCCGCAATTGATGAATCTATACTGATGATTTATTGTTAGCTAAAGTCCATAGTTTACATTCGTGTTCATTCTTGGTGCTGTTCGCTCGGTGAGGCTTGACAAACGCACGATGACATTACAGTATGAAACAGAATAGTCTCACTGCCCTGAAAACCCCTCGTGCTCCTCTTATTCATCCTCCCTCCCTCCCAACCCCCCAAACCCTGGTAGCCAGTGATCTTTTTACCGTGTCTATAGCTCTGCCTTGTCCAGAATGCCAAAGAGTCGGAATCACATCATTTGTAGCCGTTTCAAACTGACTTTTTTCACTCAGCAATGTGTATTTAAGGTTTCTCCGTGTCTTTTAGTAGTTTGACGGTTCTTTTATTTTTATTCCTGAATAACGTTCCACTGTACAAATGTGCCACAATTTGTTCACCCATTCCCCTATTGAAGGACACCTTGGTTAATTCCAAGTTTTGACAATTATGAATAAAGCTGCTATAAACATTCGTGTCCAGGTTTTTGCGGGGGCATAAGTTTTAAATTCATTTGGTTAAATACCAAAGAGTGTGATTGCTGAGTCATACAATAAGAGTATGTTTAATTTTGTAAGAAACCACCAAATTGTCTGCCAAAGCAGCTGTACCATTTTGCATTCCCTCCAGCAACGAGAGTTCTTGTTTCACATCCTCGCCAGCATTTCTGGTTGTCAGCATTATTTGCAATTCCCTGATGACCTATGATGCTAAGCATCTTTTCATATGCTTATTTGCCATCTGTATAACATCTCTGGTGAGGTGTCTGTTCAGATCTTTTGCCCATTTTTTAAATTGGGTTGTTTGTTTTCTTATTGTTGAGTTTTAAGAGTTCTTTGTATATTTTGGATACCAACCCTTTATCAGGTATATCTTTTGCAAATATTTTCTCCCCATCTGTGCTGTGATCTGTTTTTAATAACTTAACTAATTTGCTCATTCATCTTTATATGACCTTCAAAACTTAGAAGGGTCCTCATTTAGTATTTATTCAGCAAGTGTTTGAAGATGCCCATTTTGAGCTTGCCCACTACAATATGGGTTTGCAGGAAAATATTTGTTCTGTGTGGGTACATTTCCAAATATCCTACAGTAATCGTTGAGAATAAATGCTGATATATTTCCACCCACCCTCCAAAAACAAAACTGGAGTTTACTTGTAACAGAGAGAAACTTGATGAAAATGTATCAATCCGCTTTCAAGACTGCCACTCGTTTCACAGTTACTTGCATTTTGAGTTAAGAAGACTCATCTGCTAACTGGATGCCAGCCACCAGTGCAAGAAGATTTAACCATAACATTGCTGCACTAGACCAAGATCGACACCTTGGTGACTCCTGCCCTCCCCAAGCTAATCATGCCGGCTTCTTTCAGATACATTTCCATTTTAGACATTGGAAATAGGTTACCCTCTCATTCCAATAGCCTAAGATAAACAATCTTTAAAAAGTACTTCCCTTGCTAAATCAACACCAGTGAAGTAGTACAGACAGTCGGGTCACTCCAACAAAGTTAAAGATCATTCATCTCTTAGCATTTGCAACAAATCCTGAAGAATCCCTGAGGCTACCCTGGAAATTGAGGTCAAACATTTAATAGATGAGTCCTGGGCAGAAAGTCTTCTGAATGAGTGTAACAGAAATGTCTAAAATACTACTACTCAGGCCATTATGTTTACATTACAATTTGCATGTGTAGCACTCTGGAAAACTGACTATGTAAAAGCTTTCTATGAATCCCACTTTCCATAGTGTTTTCCCTCCTAGTGTCTTTTTAAAACAATTGGAACAGTTCAGCAGGGGTTGTTACTTAGAGAACACGTGCTAAAACAGATCTACTCTCCCTGTCAGAAAAAAGGAACATGTCCTGAACGATGCCCGTGTCTTAAAAATCTATTGTCTTCCTCTGTGATCTATTTACACAAAACACCAGGCTAGTCTATCCCCAGCAAGGTCCTACAAGCTGAGGACAGCTAGAGGAAACAGGCAAGCTGGGAAAATCATCTTATCTGCAGCTTACATGAGCTAGGGCTCTCAAGATTTAACCTCCTGAAACAAAGATTTTTTTCTTCACAAGACAATTTTGGGTTCAGTGCTCATGACTACAGATCCTTGGTCACATAAGAGTTTGCTAGGGCTTCCCTGGTGGCGCAGTGGTTGAGAGTCCGCCTGCCGATGCGGGGGACGCGGGTTCGTGCCCCGGTCCGGGAAGATCCCACGTGCCGCGGAGCGGCTGGGCCCGTGAGCCATGGCCGCTGAGCCTGCGCGTCCGGAGCCTGTGCTCCGCAACGGGAGAGGCCACGGCAGTGAGAGGCCCGCGTCCCGAAAAAAAAAAGAGTTTGCTAGCATTAATACAGTGTAAAATGCGTATTAAAAATATCTGCTGCAAAGGAAGCAGTGTTTTGATTATTGGCAAATACGTTATTTGGCAAGACATAACCATCACAGGGCACCTTGAATGGACAGGGTTCTTTGTAACTAGGGACTGTCTATCAAAGAAAGTTCCAGATTCTAACGTAACCCAAGTTGGGGGCTGGGGTAATGCTTACATCCTACTTCTGCCGAAGAGGAAGAAGTATATGGTACAGGCTGGCATTGCAGCTGGAGCCAGGTAATGATCATTGACCGGAGGATCCCTTTCACAAGAAAGCAGTGCCTTCCGATCAACAGAGTTAAAGCTGTTGCCAGGGAGCCACTAATCTAAAGTCAAGGACAGGAGTCTGGCCACTTCACAAGTCTTGGGGCTCTCATTATAGCAAAAAGGAGGCCTTTTCACTTGTTCAACAATAAGACCCAACCGAAGGCCTGGAAAATGGCCCCCTCAAGCAACACTGACCACCACCAGTGACTCTGGGTTAGGTCAGGAGAATGATTTAACAGAGCAGGAGCATTTTTCTGGGGTGCTGTTGAATACTGAAACATCTAAACTTTGCCTAGTAATTGAAAAATTAAACTTTTTCATCCACTCTTGCCGTATATACTTGATTCAGTATTGTATGACATGCAGAATATTTTAAATCTTCCCTGAATTCATGGCCTTATTCTGAATGCCTGTATAGGAACTTGAGAGAGAGTTTCTCAGAAGGTGGATTTACCCACTAAAGGACGCTTAAAAATCAGTCTTACCTCAAGAGACAATTAGCAGAAGCAATTCTGACAAAAACACGCGCACACATTTTACTGCAGGTCTTTTTAACTGGAAACACTGTTGTGTCTCTCTTCTGCACCACAGACGGGGTTTATCTTACTGGCAGCAGTATCTCCAGGGCTTTGTTCACAGTATCCCCTACACACGTTTTACGAATGAATAAATAAGTGAACAAAAGAGTATGGGAATTCAGAACCATAAGTAGCTTGATATGTGGTCTGCATGTGGGCTTAGAGCACTGTGAACTGTCGTGCTCATGTCTATATCCTTTTACAATTGGTGCCAGGATTCTTACAGCACAGTTTCTGAAAGGACAAACTTTTATGCTTTTAGGAACCTGTGAGTGAAACAGGTTGAAATTCCCCCAAATAGAAAAACCTTTTCGTGCATTCAGCCTATTGTGTCTATCAATCCCATCAGTAATATCTACTATTCCCCCTTGAGCTCCTGATAATTAATGCCAGCTTTTTCAAAACCGCTGACATTTATGCCCTGAGCACTTGCGCTTCCAAAGAAACATCCTGACTTACATCACAGGGAAGTTTATATGCCGGTTATGTATCAACACCTGCACTGTCATTTTCCTCCAGCTTCCAGAAGAAAGGGAAGAAAAATCTGAAGGCTAAATAAATACCTACAAAGAAAGTATTGTTATTCCAAAGACACAACTCTCATTATTTAAATGACCTGGATCCATGAGTTAACTTCATTCAATCTGTAGAACTGATTTCCTGAAGGAGGGTCCCCATTATCTGTTTAATCAATGATAGGACAAACTTGAGAGAGTTTACCCACAATAGTGTTTCACAACAATTTCACGGATTAAAGCCCACATCCATAATTAGCTTAGCATAGAGACAGAGGAAAAGTAAGTGGTTCTTGTTTCTTTGCTGGAAACATAGTTGGTAACAGGATGGGGGGACAGTAGGAGCTAATTTGAAGGCAACAGGTTCCCAGGTCGGCTCTTTACTTACTAGAGACCCATTTTCATACATCCCTCCTTATACCGACTAGCAACCATTCACTCCTCCTGAAAATCAGAGACAGAATAATATAAGACAATTCATTTGGAAGAAGATTCGAATATTCAGCTTCAGATCCTCAGATTTCTTCTAGTAGTTTCTTGGAGATCACAGTTCTTGCACTTTTAAACCCAGAACATCTCCCATCTCCCACGTTTTCAAGTGCATGTGCAAAAGGAATGTGGGGAAGCAGGTGGGGAGGGTGGGATCCCTGCATAATTTACCTCCTCTTTCTTTCCCAAAGTTGATTCTATCCTGCTGGATGATTAAGAAGATTTCAGGGGGATGGTTCATTCAATCCACAGACACTCAGAATCTATGGTGATCATCAATGTGTTTGGTTTATATAACCCTAATGTTTTTTTCCTTCAAACTCTCACGTATTTCTATGTATCTGACATCTACAAAGATTGAATAGTTGCAAAAGATGTAATTTTCACCGTACTATAATTAATTACATTTTAAAATAAAACTGCTACATTACTCTTTTAAATATATCCTTCAAATCTAAATACTACAGTGAATCACCAGCATCTACTATGACACATATGTACAATCATGTCTTTAAGAGTCAGGAATTTTACGCAGCTTCTTTCTCTCTTTGAACTCTTAATGACATTTCACAACCCCCAAAAAATTTCATTCTCATGTATAAACATTTTTTTCTCAAAACTTCCATTCAAACTACTTTACTTCTTTGCAAAAATCTGTCTATAATCAAGACTTTTTTTTTTTTTTTTTTTTTTTTTTTTGCGGTACGCGGGCCCCTCACTGTTGTGGCCTCTCCCGTTGCCAGGCTCAGCGGCCATGGCTCACGGGCCCAGCCGCTCCGCGGCACGTGGGATCCTCCCGGACCGGGGCGCGAACCCGCATCCCCTGCATTGGCAGGCGGACTCTCAACCACTGCGCCACCAGGGAAGCCCTATAATCAAGACTTATATTTTCTGTCACTATCATTCTTTCTGTCAATACTCACATCAGTATTTGAATGTTCCTTTCTTTGGCCCTCCACTGGTTTTTACTTCTTGGAACCACACACGACAGTGAAATTAGGGATGGGTAAGTGGTAAGCCTGTATTTCGCAGAGTGGGAGAATGGCATTTGAGAACAGGGATGTGGGAAAGGGAGCCCATTCCAACCACAGGCATATTTCAGGCCGATCAGTTTTATGGAAGATTGCACGGAAGTTGAGGACTTGGAAACGGATCCTCCTGAAAGCCTTCGCGCGCCATGTGCCCTGGTTGGCACGCACAGCCTCGTCTGGAAGAAACCACCGAACTAAGAGCTCACTGACACCAAGAACCTCGCTTGGGTTTGAACCAGTCTGGAAAATGCCCTGGACAGAAGGGTCACCTGGCTCCCACATTTATGCCTCCTTGCCCCATCAGCCCGCAGGTCATCCAGATGGCCTCCTGGAGGAGGGGGCTCCTCTCCCACTTCTTGGCCTCCCACTCGAACGGGGTCTCAGGTACTGAAATGATCATGGGGTTGGGAGCCAGACAGACATGAGATGAAAGCATAGATCTGCCACCTGTTGTCAGAATGAACTTGGTCAAGCTAATTAAATCTCTGGGCCCTAGTTTCCTCACCTTATAAATGAAGCTAACAATACCTGACTTCTGTGAGGACTGAACGAGGCAATACCTTTCTGCAGTACTGAGCACAGTGCACACACACACCTGTTTGCTTTGCCCCTTTCTCCCTCCCCCACAGGCTGTTATTCAGCACCCTTATCTGCTCATCTCCCCTCTCCTAACCAAAATATACACACTTTAGCCAGTTCTACCTTAAAGTTAGGATATAAAATGGCAGGAAACAAATGCTGCATTTTCCACATGTTTACAGGTCTTGTTTCGTTTTTATCTGGCTTGGTTAAGTTTTTAAAATTAGTTATCAAAACCTACATCTAAGCAATAATTCTTCAAGGGCTGAGATTTCGGGTACAGCCCTGTAGGGAGATGAATTTGAGGCAAGAAAGAGCCTCTCCATTGCCCAGAAATTGTACTGTATTGGTTGTTCCTGACTCAGTCCGGGTGTTGGGTGGCCTCGACCATGATCTGGATTGACCACTGAAGTCCTCGGGGCCTAATCTTCCGAGGGATCCCAGGGTCACCATCATTGGCTACACCCACCCCCAGCTTCGGAGCAAGGTCTGCAGCAGAGGGGTCATATACCTGGTTGATGCCAAGTCTCATACGTACAGCTTAGTTCCAATTCAGACGAGAGCCGACTCTAGGTCGATGTGGGTCTGATTACAGAAGCCTTAAGAACGGGCAAACAGAACCAGCTCCTGTGCTTATTAAGTGTTTGATCAAATACTCCAAGTAATGGCAATACCCACTTCTACTCTGATCCTCAGCGTCTTATAGACTAATCAGCTTACAAGCTAATAAATAAAAAATAATAATAAAACTAAGGAGAAAGTCCCAAGTGCTCTAGCACCTACCACAGAGTAGGAATATTTACGTTACAGAAATACTTTCTAAATACTTTCTAAACACACTAAACCTCATATAAAGTTGTTCTTTTCCACAATTTTAGAATTAATATCTACAATTTGCTTTGTGATGTTTTAAATATAGGTGTCTTCCCTGTCCTTTAGCTTTCTTCCTAACCAAATGGTTTTGAAAGGTCATGTGGAATTTAAATACTATCGAAAGTAGCCAACATTTTGCTTTTAGTTATACGGAATTGAATCCAACCCCATCTACTCTCTTCTTTAAGTACATTTTTTTTTAAGTTTAACATTCACTTAAAGTTTCCTTCCCCTTTCAACATATAATTGTCTCTCACACAAAGGCATTCTGTAAGACAATATAAAGAAGGTAATCTGAAAAAAAAGTATAGCCTATTTTATTTTACAAACACAGCAAACAAGTTACACTACTAAGTCACCAGGCTGACATTGCACCAATGATCATTTTCCATTTTATAAAAATATCACCTTTAGAATTTTTCTTCATGTATCAGGGTTTATGAAATTAATTGACAATTGAGGTATAATGCAAGACATATAGTACCAAGCAGAACTGTGGGATACAGACAAGTTTCGGGGATATCCATTCTGTTTTAGAGTTGTAGCTTAAGCATTGCTTGGAATTTTGGGAGATCTACTAATACGTCAAAAGTCTCATTATAAACAGTCGAGGCTGCTTCAAAGAACTAAGAGTACTTCTTGACCTTCCTGATAAATTATGAGGCAAGACATATTTCTGTTTCAGACAATACAAAAAATCTGAATGATCATACTTATCTACATTTAACTGAAAAATCATACAAATACACAAGTTGAAGGATTTAAAGCCCCATGGTTGGATTCTCTGGAGGTAACAGACTCCAGGATTTGGGAGATTACAGGTCTAGGACTAGCATTCATATTACAAACAAGCCTAGGATTTTTGTCTTGGAGTATGACTTAGAACCTGTTAACTAGCAACTTCATAAAGCGTGCCCTGACTCCAGTGAGCGATGGTTTCATCCTCTGCCATGAATTAGAATTAAGTAGATTTGCAGCGCCTGGCTTTCAAACACTTCTGAATGTGACTTGTATCCACATTATCAAAATAGGAAGTACTTAGGCAGAGCAGTTTTCCTTCTTAATAAACATAGGATGCTTTTTACAGGCATATATGATTTAGAAACGCAAATAAAATTTTTTCAGCAGTTTAAATCTTTTTTCTTTTAAATGTTACCCTTGCAGCCTCTTGAATCATATGCTTAAATAGATTTGTTTCCATTTGGACATATAACAGATGTGCAAATACTATTATTTTTAAAATTCAAATTCTAAATTTAAATGAAGACCATTTTTATAAAGCAAAGCAACTTTTGGTATATGGCTTGAGCACAGCTCCATAATAGATGGATATTTGGGGTTTTAAAATGATAAAATTTCTTCTTTAGATATAACACCAAAATGTTTTCTAACCAGTCTGAATCATACTAACTTTCAAGATAACCTGGAGCAAATGACAATGCCCTTTTAAATTTCAATATATGATTGATTAGATGATTGATTCACTTTTCCACGAGTGAGGCAAAATAATATCTATTTCATTACGAAGGTAAACAAAGTACCTCCTGCCATTTGTCGATGGGCTATACAGGTAGACTTTCAGCTGTGAAATGCAAGATTTCTCAGCACATCTGCAGTTTCTACTTCCAAATCTCCCATGCGCTTGCTTATTTCCCTACTTCTGCTAATGGGACCTTTCTTTTTACAGAAGTTGGCTTATCACCTAGGCTCAAGCTCTTTGAGTTACAAGACTCTTGCTTCTCATTTGTTGCCTATGGTCAACTGATCACCAAGTTCTATTGATTTTATTTCCACCACAAACCATGAGGGTGACCTTTCATGCAGAGTACAATGATTCTAGTTGACCATTCTCGTATCTCTTCCAAAGATGTTGCAACATACCCATAAGTGTCCTGCGTCCAGATTTGCTTTTGGCAGAACAATCGTCCTAGAATACAGCTCTGGACTATGGCCTTCTCTGACACCCCTTCAAACTCTTCACGTTGCCATGTGAATTTAACTTTCAATTCCTTAACTCAAAAGTAAGGCTCTCCCTAGTCCCTGACTCAGCCGTCTTCACAACCACACTTACCCTGTGCCCCAGTTAGAAGGAAGTACAAATCATTCCTCACAAACACCAAGCCTGAAGTTACCATATTGTCCTCAGACATGGAGACCGAGGAAAGTTGGGTGGCTGAGGGGTCTGTCAGATGAACAAGCCTTTGCGGTACAGCTGAAGAGACCCCTCAGAGTTATCTCCAGAAAAAAAATTAAATATCAAAAAAGTATACTTTTCTTTAAATAATTTTCAGAACAGCTAGCTTCTCCCACAGCTATCTGTGGAGACGAGCTTTGGCTCTCGTGTCAACCTAACTATCCAGTCAAACCTGCCCCATCTGTTCATTCAGGACCACGGCTCCTAACTCAGTGCTATGTTCTCCTGACCTGTTGCACTCATCTCTAAGTTTGAGCACCTCAATCAGCTCAGGCCAGCTCTGTTGGCCTTACCCTGTCTTCCCCACAGCCCTGCCTTAACCCCGGTGTCCTGATGCACCTCTCCATCCAATTTAAATTCAGTTAACGCAGTCCTACTGCACAACCTAACACCACACACCTTATCCCAGAATACACCGGCTGGAAGTGCTCTCTTCTCACCTATAAAAACACTTTGTACAAGTCACATAACATTTCTCACGTTCTGCCTAGAGTTATTTTTTTCTTGTTGTTGTTTTTTTCTACGTGTTTAATAGCACAACAACTTGAGGCCAAGACTTACACTTTTTGCTTCTTCTACAAAACCCCAAATGGTGCTTGCACACAAGAGAAGCCCAATACATACTTGCGCGGTTAAATGAATTTGTGTCATAAATGAAAAATATATTTAACTGCATATTTGATTATGTGCCTCTTTTTCCTACAAGATTATAAGGGTTTTTCTCCCCGAGTACTTAGTAGTGTCAGGCATACAGGAGTGCTCAGAAAAAAAAATGCATGTGGAAGGGACGAGAGGAGAGAAGAAAAATAAATAAGGAAGGGAAGAAGGGGAGATAAAGAGATGGATGGAAGGAAAGAAGGAAGGAAGGGAGGGAGGGAGAAAGGGAGGGGAGAAAGGAGACAAAGAGGAAACAGAGAACATGTTTCTACATGAAATTTTGGCTTGTTGATCTCACTGAATTTCAGGAAAATAAAGCTATTTGTGCAGCATTTTTAATAGAATAGAGTGAATTAAAACATAATGGAGAAAAGCTGTTTCTTTTAAAATGATTAGGTAAGAGAGCATTCAAAATGGAATGGCATGCGGCTGGCCAGTGTGTCACCAGGAGAAGCAGCTGTTCAGCTACCCAAGGTCTCCTGTGACTGGGGGTGGGGACAGCAGATTGACAAGGACCGACCCTCAGGTCGAGAGGCTCAGCAATGCAAACCATGTCTCAGGAGGGTATTCAAACCACCAAGCTCACAAAAATCAAAGTGGTAGAATTAGGACGCAACTTGACTCTTCTAACGTACACCGAGAAATAAAACTGTGGCAGAACTGATGAGGTCATGACCAGCACACGCTCTCCCTGTGGACACACCTGCATGGACTGTCCAACATTAAGGTTAATATTTCTTGGTGAGTGCTAGGATCAGAACCAAGTAAGTTTGTTACAGGATTTCAAAGGGTGATGGCACTAGTCTAGGATGGTTTGCAGTGTCTATCAGCTCGGTGATCATTCATCCTGAATATGGAATTCTATTACCTGGCTCTTTGGCCAAACGTATCACTCCACTAAAACCATCAGTTATTGAATGGTCAGTGCCAAAATTTTGACACTCTGACTCTTCTTTTTCTATGTTCTACTGCTGACCAATACGTCTCTCCACTCCCCTCCCCCCATACACACACTTCCTTCTGATGATTGACACAGATACCCCCTTTCTTTATCTTATGAATATATTCAGTCAGGTATTTCTCTGGCTGGGAAAAACTATCTCATTAAGGTTTTCACAGCTCTGCTCTTTTTTATTGCATTCTGCTTCAATAGTTCAACTACCAGAGCTGTTTTATTGCTATTAATTCCAAGTTCCTGGGAGATACCTAATTATTACCCACTGCCATGTGCAGCAAGAGGTATAAAAGTCCTCCTTTCAAAAATTCCTTCAAGATGTTTGAAGGTGGTCGAAAGGTACAAACTTCCACTTATAAAATAAATAAGTCTTGAGGATGTAATATACAGCATGGTGATTGCAGTTAACAATATTGTATTGTAGGGCTTCCCTGGTGGTGCAGTGGTTGGGAGTCTGCCTGCCAATGTGGGGGATGCAGGTTCGGGCCCTGGTCCGGGAAGATCCCACATGCTGCGGAGCGGCTAAGCCTGTGCGCCACAACTACTGAGGCTGCGCTCTAGAGCCCGCGAGCCACAACTACTGAAGCCTGCGTGCCTAGAGCCCGTGCTCCGCAACAAGAGAAGCCACCGCAATGGGAAGCCCGCTCACCGCAGCGAAGAGTAGCCCCCGCTCGCCACAACTAGAGAGAGCCCACACGCAGCCATGAAAACCCAATGCAGCCAAAAACAAAAAAATAAAATACGTAAATTTATTAAAAATATATATATTGTATATTTGAAAGTTGCTACGAGAGTAGATCTTGAAAAATGGTAACTGTGTGGTGATGGATGTTAGACCTATTGCAGTGATCTTTTCACAATATATACGTACATTGAATCATTATGTTGTACACCTGAGACTAATATGTTATACGTCAATTGTAGCTCATTTTAAAAAGAGAACTTGACAAAAAATTATACAATTTAGTTCTCTCCCCAAATACTAAAATTCAGTCATACACATAGTAAGCAAACAATTATCAGCACTTAAAACAGTTAAGACATTTAACAAATGCAAAGGAAAAGTACAGGCAGAACTGAATCAATGGCAGATATAAACTAAATCTTTTAACAATGTAACAGCTTAAAACTAATAAAGGAAAAGAAAGTTCAATCAAAGTATTTGACTACAAATCAAAATTCCAAGAGAGATATTAATAGTTCAGGGAAGAAGAACCTACTGCAAGTGCAGGGTTAGGGCTATAGGGTCACCATGCCCTGCTCTGCTCTGACGCCTTACTCTGAGCGCTATCCAACCTGCTTCCCCGGAACCCAGGGAAATGGCTGCGACATTAGATAGCAGCGTAGGCAGATCTCAGGGCTCAGGGGCCAAATTCCCCATTCACCGATGCAACGGATGAGAATGAATGAAGGTCCTCAAACCTAATAAGATATCCACGCACCGCAGATTCTGGGAACCCAGATGGAGACGGTGGGTGGAGAACAGCCTTTCATTCTTTTTCATCCGCAGCTTAGTGCCCATGGACCCGAGAAGGTGGGCCTGGCGACACCGTCATGCTTAGACCTTGGGGAGAATCACAGGATGCTCAACAGGCATTTTTAAGGGACATGCAGAGAAAGAGGATTGGCTTCCATTGTCTCTAGAAAGAAAGTCAAAACTTGCCCTTAAAAAACGAGGGGTGTCTAGGAGTGAATTTGTCAATAAGAAGCAACAAAGTCAGTGGGCACTCTGTGAGCTGTACTGGTACATGTTTATTCTAATTAATAACTGTATTCTGCACTGAGATGAGTTTTTTTAAGGTAGCTGCAATTTTTGCAATGTCCTCTTGTCAAAATTATATCTGCATACATTATGGAATGCCTTAACTCAAATTCTATTTTCTCCTTTAAAACCCAATTTCTGCCAAATGATCTGTAACCATTAAAGCTTTAAAGTCATATTTAATAGAAATATCTGTTCTCAAGACAGTTATCAACAATTAAAACAGCAATAAAGATGTACTTGTAACGCTGAGGGTTGAAAGATTAAAAAATACTTTAAATTTTGTATACTCAAGGGTGAGTGATATGGTAAATACGATTCTAAGAACAGTCTGTTTGCAGAAAAACTGTTCTGTGCCAGGCAATGTGCTATCTCCTTTACAGACCCTGAAAAGGGTCTGGTCCTCGAAACACTCCATAAGTTTTTCACTTTACTGACCCAAAGTCACAGGGCAAATGAGGCTTAGAACTTGAGATATAACCACATTTCCTTCCCATATTTCGCTCTTTCACTATAACTGAGACTTCCCAAAGCAAGGTGTGGGTCACCGAAGAATGGATGTTCTTGTGATTTATAAGTAGCTTCTGCTGACCTACTGGACATCCACATGCCAAGGATGCAATCAAAGCAGGATGCTGTGACTCTAGGCGAGTTAGAACAGAGGCAGGTGCTTTCCTATGGCATCCGGTGGCGCTTCAACTCCTCGTGGTGTGACTATTAGTCCCAGAGTGGTTATGTCATCAGCCCAGGGCCCAGGTCATTTAGCAACAGTGAGACTAGTCTCTTATACCTGCTGGCTCTCAATTCCTTGTTCTTCCTTCATTCTATCTGCATAGTTACATTTCAGCAAATACGTGGTAAGTGTCCACCTGTGCTAGGTAAATCAGCTTTGAAGACTCAATTATGCATTAGAAAATAACTTCTCTGGCACGGTATTAAAACAACGTGATCTGGACCTCTAGCAAGCTACACGGCCTCCTCTGTCCCCTGATGGGGACTGGCAGAGCGCTAATAACTTCTTGCATTGGTTTCCTTCCTGCTGGATTCCATGCTTAAGCAGATGGATTTGGACACATACACAACCTCAGCCATGCATTTTCACGTCATCCCCTAGGATGCGTTTCTGTAGATGACTATGCTTGTCCTATTCCAGTTTAAATAGAAAAACAGTGACTTGCCCAGGATCCCATGGCTGGTTGGGGATAAGATGAAGTCTGTTCCATTTTCTACTTCCCTGCTCCTGGCAGCTTCTTAAAAAGACAGCTCTGATCACATTTTATTGAAAAATAGGAAATTAGAAAAAGACTATTAGATACTCCCTTGAAAATGAAACCTCTAAAATTGTAACAACTTTTGCAATGCTATGCTGGTTATTTTTAGTCTATAGATTTATAATCCTGTAACTAAAATTAAAACATTAAGTTTTGTGTTTTAGATGCTGTATTGCTTTTATTAATCAGGCAATATTTTCGATACGTATTTTAAAAGATTCTGCAATCCCAACAATTTGGAATTTGAAATTATCTTACTTTTCAAGTTAAAACTTTTGAAAAATAAGTAGATTCCAACCTAAGACGTATTATATCCGATTTGAGAGAAAGGAGTCAAGGGGAGTGCCTGTCAAGGCTATTCTTTGATAAGTCAACTATATTTTCTCAGAGCTTCCAAATTATGTATGTAAGTCCCTTCACCACATTAAGCTACACTTTCCAAAAGGGTCCTCATTTTAAGGCGATCTATTCTGCAATAAGCATTATCTGGTCCGGATAAAGCTCACTTGGGTCCCTGCAAGTGTAGTTAGGTGTTAGCAAACACTTTTTTTTTTTTTTTTTGCGGGGGGAGAATCTTATTAAAAAACGAGTGGACTAAAAATTGGATCCTCAGTCACTGGCTGCTTTTCAAGAGTCCTGTGACCACTTCAGCAAATTGCAACAGGGAGCCAGGCTCACAGTGGTGCACTTCCAAGGTCACTAGGCTCATCCAGGGATCATTCAACATTTTCACACATTTCATTTTAATTGTCACAGAATCCGTGACCAAAGAGCACAGCCGTTTTCAAAAGAAACAGTAAATCAGCCACCGGAGAACGCATTTCCCCAACTGTCATTGACCTGTTTGAATTCTATGCCTTGTTTTTAATAGTCCTGAGGAGTCCAAAGCCATGACCAGGGCACAAAACTTCTTCACTGCACGCTCCCTCAACCCACTCGAGTTCAGGCAGGCAGCTCAAGTGATTTGCAACATGAACTTGTCACAACGCCACTGCTTCTTCAGAGGTACAAGTGGGAGGGGTTAACAGCCCACACCTCTTTGTAATATCACTGTTGTAAAAAGAAACCCCAGGGATGGTGAGCAACACAAAACGTGAATCTTCTGACAAAGATGCCCTAGATAATCCTTTATTATGATCAGATTAAACCCGACCATCACTATTTTCTCCTACTGCATTTGTTTACTAAGAAGAAAATAAACTCTGTGACATGTTCTCTGGAGACCTACCGTTAGCTTTTCTCACCCCTGAAACAGTGCAGAGGACAGGACTCACATCTTTAGGCAGCGAATATTCACCGAGTACTTTCTGTGCACCTGGCACTAGGACAAGAGCTAGAAATCGCCATCAAACCTCCAATGGACATACTGACATCCCTGAGGGTCTCGAACTTGGGCTACTCTGTTACTCTAACAGAGCGTACGGCTGGTTAACATGATATTTTAAAATCCATGTTTATGTTTTCCTTGTTATTGATACAGCTTCTAAAGAGAAGCAAAAGAGAAACAGAGCTTTTGTGTAATGGACTTTACTTTTCTGCTTAGCACCTAGAAATAATGCCTAGTCTTTGAAATACGACCTGTAGATTTCACTTTGATAAAAAGGACTGCAAAAGAAGTTGGGAACCCAGCTGAGGTAAGAAGAAAGGTTGCTTTTATCCATGTGGTTTAGGGGAGTAGAAGAGACTAGTGCAAAGGCTAGAAACCGCTTTCTTCCTAATGAATAGGTGACCCACATGAATGCCCTCGGTTTCCCCACTTGGCAAACCTGACATAGAAACACCGCCAAGTTATGCCGCCATGAATAGCTTCGTTTGAGAATTCTGAGCATGTGGCCAGGGGCAGTCCTTGAACATGTTTTTATTCGTCATGGAAGCCTTGTAGGCTAATTAGGCAAGCGAGAACACTCAGACTCAGGAAGGAGTGGTATTCAGGCTGTTTTTAGGACAGCTTGTGGTAGCAGCTGTTGAAAACCACAATGAGGCAGCACTACAACCCTACAGGAGAGGAGGTGAGAAGGACTATGGATGGAGATGTACCTGGAGGTTGGAGAGTGAGCAGTTACTATAGTTCAGGCCCGACTTTTACTCAGTATGTGAGAAGCTGTTAGTGACACAGGACCTAAAGTGATTCATTAGGAGTCAGAATAACCACTTTGAGAAATGAGAATGCATGCTCTTCAGAGCAAGAAAATAATCCCCCTGAAAGTTGTATATGGGTCTATAGCTCAATTGCAGAGTCCAAATGGTATCAGCAACAAACCACACAACAGGGTTATTTTCTTCACAGCATTCAAAACCGGAGTGCACATGGAAGGCTAGACTGATTCAGGGTCAATGATTTGTAGGGTAGCTATAGCAGACTGATAAAGGGCACTGAAAGGACGGATGAACGAAGAGTTGAACTCTGGATTCACAGGAAATGTAGAAATGGAAAACTTTCCAAAATGAGTAAATAAATTGGGAGAGAAAGAAGGCGATGAGGGATGTGACACGGATATCTCGATGAGGTCGAGAAGCAGGGGTGGAGGGAGTTGGGGTTGAGGGAACAGAACATAAGACTTTAGAGCCTGGGCAGTTCCTGGCAACACTCAGGATGTGATTAAGACCCAGTGACCGTCAGGAGTGGAGTTGGTCCCTGGGGAGGGATATCTTTGCCATCCTTCATAAAGTAAGAACTCAAGCCTCCCAGGGTTTCCAACAAGAAGAACTGTGGTGAGGCCCAGGGCAATCAGCCCTGATGGCCCGGACACGCGTTCCCCTGTAGGGTTCTCCGAGTGACTTCTGCTGCCACGCTGCCTCTAAACTCTTCTTCCTTCACATCTCCGGACCAAGTGAAGACACTTAAGTTAATTATGTCTGGCTCTGTTGAGACCAGTTCTGAAATAGTAAGACTCTATTAACGACTTAGTGAGACAAAAGGGAAATTGATAGAGTAACATGAAAACTGGATACTCGGGCTTCCCTTGTTGCACGGTGGTTAAGAATCCAGCTGCCAATGCAGGGGACACGGGTTTGAGCCCTGGTCTGGGAAGATCCCACATGCCGTGGAGCAACTACGCCCATGCTCCACAACTACTGAGCCTGTGCTCTAGAGCCCGCGAGCTGCAACTACTGAGCCCGCGTGCCACAGCTACGGAAGCCCGTGCGCCTAGAGCCCTGCCGTGGAGCAACTACGCCCATGCTCCACAACTACTGAGCCTGTGCTCTAGAGCCCGCGAGCTGCAACTACTGAGCCCGCGTGCCACAGCTACGGAAGCCCGCGCGCCTAGAGCCCGTGCTCCACAACAAGAGAAGCCACCGCAACGAGAAGCCCATGCGCCACAACAAAGAGTAGCCCCCTCTCGCCACACCTAGAGAAAGCCCAGGCGAGCTACGAAGACCCAAGGCAGCGAACAAATAAACAAATTAAATAAATAAATAAATTTTTTTAAAAAAAGAAAAGGAAAACTGGATACTCTTTTTTTCTTTTTCCTTCGTTTTCTGCTTTATTTTTTAGTATGAGCTCAGCATGCCAGCTTGGTTCCCCATACATGGAGATCTTCCTGTCTCATTCCCTGCTCCAAGCAAGTCATTCAGACTCCCTACACCTTGGTTCCCTCACCTAAACATATGGTTAAGCCTTTCAGATCTACTCCACATGACTTGGGAGAATCAACTCAATAAGATGAATCCTAAAGCACATAGAAGCTTTGATTGTTATATGTGCACTACGTTATTGCTAATTTATATTATCTCCCATTAAAATACCTTCATAAAGTATAATCTTTACATGAACGTGTACTTGTGACTTTTACTTCCTGGAAGACATGGTAGAGAAGCTCTAATTTTATCAAATCTATGTTGAGCAATACAAACTCATTTCTTCTGCAGTTGACACACTTTCCCAAAGCGCAAGTCTTCGGCCATCCGTCCTCCCCGCGCTATCAGAGGGGCTAAAGCTGAAGTGTTCCTGCTGGAGAAATAAGCCGTCCAGAAATCTGGCTATAGTCACTGTTGTCACCATCATCATTGTCATCACTGTTAGTCAGAGCCTAGAGTAATAGCTAACACATTTAAAAGAAAAACCATAAATCGGGGCCATAGTGAGAGAGAGAGCTCAGACTAGCTTACGCAGATGTGCAGTAGAACAGTATCAAAGCGGGCAGCACTTTTAGAAGCCATAATTCTTTTTTTTTTTTTTTTTTTTTTT
>NC_041228.1:72344792-72444108 GCF_002837175.3 Physeter macrocephalus
CCGGAAGCGCAGGCTCAGCGGCCGTGGCTCACGGGCCCAGCCGCTCCGCGGCATGTGGGATCCTCCCGGACCGGGGCGCGAACCCAGTTCCCCTGCATCGGCAGGCAGACGCGCAACCACCGCGCCACCAGGGAAGCCCGAAACAATAATTCTTAATTACAGGATTCCCCAAGTGCAGCACCAGGGAGTATTTTAAATATCTGAGTCACCAAAAATGAAGAAGAGTAGCAGCCTAGTTTCATATTCCTTAGGACTCAAAATCCTAATTAACATGGAACATCAAAGCTTTTATCCATTTCAATACCCAGTTCCCCTCTTTAAACTAGTACTTCAGTGTGAGATTGAGATTTCAAGTCTTCCCTTTCAACCTGTATTTTTTTGGATAATGTCACTGGTCACAGATGTAACCCAGCCCAAGAATCATGAATCACCACCCATCTCCCTATTCGACTGGCATTTCTCATTGCAAAATAGGCTATGCTTTTGACACACACTACTTCTTTTCTGGAAACGTCTATTGAAAGAGATGGGAAAGCAATTCCTTGAAAGTCAGCAACTGAAAAGGTCTATTCACAGTAATGTATATATAAATGTGCACATTCTCGTATTTTGAACATTATCAGAAAATAATGATAATTTTGTCAGTAAAGTATATAGATTCTCAACATATAGCTCTCAAGGCACTACAAGATCCAGATTACTGTTTATGTAAAAAAGTCTTTTTCCCCATTCCTGAGGCCATGATGTATATTTTCAGTGCTGTCTTAAGTTTCCTCGAAAGGGAAAGCCATTGACCACATGCACACATCACATCTAAAGTACATCACTTAACTGCTTGTCCATTCAAAGCAGAAACCCTTCTCCGCCTCTCACACACTACTGCTCTAGTACCATCACTCTAACCTCAGCCCAGTCTCGGGTGTGCCCAGAGGAGGCAAGCAGCAAACACTTGCGAAGTGAATAAAAACATGAGTGAAGTTTCTTCACTCTTTATTTTGCCGCTTGAGCCCTCTAGCCCTTTCCTCCTCCCCTTTGATTTTGTATAACCTTATCTCCAAGCTCGCTAATCTGAATTCAGTCTTTCTTTCTGCCACCCAAATTCCCTCCTGGATTTCACCTCTCCCTGACTCTCCACTCTGGCATTTAGGCCTAGGCTCGCATACTTAGTTTCTGGATTAATTTGTATTCCAAAAAAAAAGCTCAGCCCAGCTCCTTGACCCGCAGACGCCACTTACCTTTCTTTCTGCCACCCAAATTCCCTCCTGGATTTCACCTCTCCCTGACTCTCCACTCTGGCATTTAGGCCTAGGCTCGCATACTTAGTTTCTGAATTAATTTGTATTCCAAAAAAAAGCTCAGCCCAGCTCCTTGACCCGCAGACGCCACTCACCCCATCACCCAGCACCCAGAAGGATCCCATGACCTGTGGGAAACGTGACGAGGGGGAAAGAGATACATAGTAGATGGAGCTAGAGTTCATTTCTACCATTTTCTTCTATTCAGACAAGCTGAACAACACTGAGGATATAGGACGGTTGACAAAAAAAGTAAAAAGCAGATTGTGGGGTTGGTCTTCACACAGGAGCATAATTAGACGGGCGTATTACATGGTAGCTGGCCCTGAGAAGAGGATGCTACGTATGTAAAAAGAAGGACTAATAGGGACACTTACAGTAATGAGATTATACACTGGATGGCACTCTACAAGAAAATCCTAAATAAATTAATCCATATTATATCATAGAATATTAGCTCAAATGAAAATCAAAATAATTATCGTCAGTGCTAAAAGTGTATTTCACAACTTACATCACCCATTCCTAAGATATCGCTTGTATTTTCTTGCATAACCAAGTATCTATTCCAAAATGATACTTACCATGATATTCCACTGGGAAATATTAGATTTCTGTGTACAGTAAAATCTTTTAGAATACATAAAAATAATTTTTAAAACTTTATGATTTTTTCTTTCCTTATTACTTTTGGAATACAGAACATCTTCAAATTCTTCTGTTAAACTTTCTAAGCTTATTCTTAATTTTAGAAACTATAAAATGACCACAAAAATTTTTTTCAAACAGAGTAAAAATAAAGCATCCCATTGTCTTTACACAACTTTTATAATGTGTGTATATTCCCTTCTTGTGTTTTTAGACATCTTTTTACCTCATTATGATAACAGCGCGTGCAATTTGTGCCTTGCATTTTCATTTATCACTGTACATGTAGCATTTTTCTATGTGGCTACCTAATTTTCTTTATCGTTATTTTAAAACACTGCCTGTTTTTCTATCATGAAGAGATTCTACAATTTATTTGAGTAGCCCCTTGATTGACAGTTGTCTTATTTGCAGGTTTTAAGGAATGCCACGGTGGACAGCTTTAAGCACTACTTTATTGGGTTTTAACAATTCTATTTTTAATTTTATGAACTCATTTTTAAAAACCCTTCATTATATTGTTGCAAATATTTCCTTAATCTTTTGCTTGCCTTTTTAGCTTTTGTCACTCAGTTTTTACCCTTCATGTAATCACAGATCCTTGCGTTTGTGATTTCCCAATCTTAAAAAATAGAGAATTATACTCCTAAAGAAACTGACAGCTTAAGGTGAGGTTTTATGTTCATCCTTCCCTAAATTTCTAATCAGTTATTGCAATACCACTTACTAAGTAATTCTCCTTATCTTCACTGTTTTGTAATGTTTTCTTCAATAACCATTAACTTCTAAAATACGAAGAAATATTTCTGGGAAAACTGTTTTGTTTCATAGGTCTATTTTTTGTGCCCAAACCAGAAAACTCTATAAATTAATTTGCCTTTTAACATGTCTATACTAATTATAGAGATGTTCCTCTTAAATAACATTTAAATATTTAAAAAAATGTTTACTGTTTTCTTCAAATGAACTTTAGAATAATTTCTTTGAATTTACAGAGTTTCCTCTTGAGATTTTTAATTTCATTAAACATATGAATTAGACTGCAGAGAATTCATACTTTTATACATTGAATATTTTTTAAATAAAGCAATGACCTGTCTCTTCGTGTACTAAAATCTTTAATCTCTATGAGGTTTGGTGGTCTTCTGTTCGTCGGCCTACACAATATCTACTAAGTTTACTATCATAATGTACATTTTATTTGCTTATAATATGTTCTTCTTCTAATTATAATTTGCACTTGATAATGGTTAGTATATTCAGGGAACTTCAAAATCTAAGTGAGAAAAAGCGGAAGTACACGCTTAAGGAATATGTAACAATTCAGTGAACCAAAAATGCTCAGCTTTCTGACCCACTGCCACCTCTCTGCTCCACCAAAAATGTTCCTTGCTAGCTGACTGTGAATTCTCTAAACCTTTTAAATTATTTATATGAAAAATAGGTTTTGCCATTTTTCCCATCTGATGTTAAAAATTAAAATTTAAGATAAACTCTAAAAATCACAAAAAAAACTTATTTTAGCTGAATAGGATACTTTTTAAGCTCCTTTTATTCAGCCCATCTGTAATATTTTTGTTTCATGACTGATTTGCTTTTAATTGCTAGAACTATATATTTTAAAGATGGTAATTAAGTTAAAATTGACCATGATTTTTATTTTTTATAATTAGAAATTAAACTTTTGACTGAAGTCTGTCTTTGCATTTCCATTCGACTGGATAATCTCATTGCAATCCATACCTACCTTTATCAAATTATGTTCTCCAGATAGAGATAAGTGACATATCAGTAGGATTATAATTTCATTTGTTGCTTCTCCTTTAATTCAATTTTGTTAATACATCTGTTCCAAAAAAGGGTTCTTCTTGTCTATTTTGAATTAAAATAATACAATTATGTTTCATGTTATTATAAACATTTTTTGTCAGGCTTATTGCATGGCCACCTCTCAGGAGAGATTCCCTCCACCCCTGCCAACTGACAGACACACAGACACCACCCTCCCACGACACGCATGCAAACTCAGGTCCGACCGGGTGATACAAATGAAGCCTCCAGTCAACAGCAATACCATGTCATAGCCGCTACACGATGTGAAAATCACTTACCCACTCAGATCCTACCAACGACAGGGAAACGATTTTTCTTCTGATTATGATTTTGGACACAGAGAGCACCCCCACTCCTCAGATTTCTAACTGAAAACTTCTAGATCAATATTAAAATTCAAAGTCGCACATTTTTAGCTAAAAATATACCACAACATTGATAACAAAATACAGTGTTTCTTTCTAAATGAGGAGAATTGTGGCAAAGGCAATAAAATCAAGGCCTTCTCCATCTACATATTGTTCAATTGGTGTTATATTTCCAAGAGTAATTTAAAAAAACTTCTTTTTCTACAGCAAACATGGACACAGCCATAAAAGGCTGCTAAATAAAGGAAGCAAAAAGACTTGGGGTAATACACAGCGAGACTTTCCTTTTTGAATGACCATCAACTCCTAAATTCACAAAGTGTTTCTCTCTAATTATCTTGAACATAGATCCTATCCATACAGGAAAAAGTGTAATGATAAAATAAATTTCATTTAAGTTAAACTTTTCTGTGAAGGGGGGGAAATGTTCAAGGGAGCTGAACTTCAATCCTGAGCTCTCCATCTGAGGAGCCTTTATTCCAGCAAGAGGACAGAACACAGTCTCCCTGCGAAGCAGATGTGTCAACAGTGGAAAAGTGTTTTGAAGCCTGTGGTCAGGGCTGTCTTTCTGGCACGGGCCACTGAACCACACAGTCGAGGCTCCATTCACCGCAAAATAGGCCTACGACAGTGCTCCCGTCTGAGCCCCCATCACACTAAAACCTCTGATCCACAGAATCACGGAGGTTCTGAAAGCCATGGTGGGAGAGAAGAGAGGTTTTCTCCTTACACGTAGTTTTCTCACTAATTCCAGAAACAAACAAACAAACAAAAAAAACAAATGCATAAAAAAGTGAACAATGATAGAATAGCAAAACATTTTTCACGATGTAAAAATATTTTAATAACAAGAGAGAACCGGCCAAACCAAAACACATATTCAACCTTGTTAGAAACAGAACGTCAGGACCCAGACACTGGTTGCGTAGCTGTATCAGACAGCGTGGGTGGCTTAACTCCTTTACGCGGAGAAGCTATGTCTTAGAAATACAGGGAAAATGTTATCTTTCTGTCTCTAAACTTCTTCTCATTCATTCATTCACTTGACAAAAAGCTACTGAGTACCTACTCTATGTCAGAGACTCTGAGTGATAGGGAGATAGCCATGAGAAAGCAGAGATGGTCCCCTTTGCACACGGATTTCTCAAGGTCTTGGAGGTACAGGCAACACGCTCAATAAATATCTAGCTGCAAGTTATGATAAATGTCATGAAGGAAAAAAATAACAGTTATAACTGGAGGAACAGATTCAGGTTAGAAAGTAAGAGAAGGTGTCTTTAGAAAAAGTGACATTACACCGATTCCTAAAAGAAAAGGGCTGGTCACCTGCATAGTTAACTTAGGAGCAGCAGAAAGTGGGATGGCACTGGCTAGAAAGAGCATGGGACTTTGGGGGACAGAAGAAAGGCCAGCGTGACTGCAGCAAAGCAGACAGAGGGAGGTCAGGGCAGCAGGAGGTCAGGCTCGAGAGGGAGGCAGGGGTCAGACAGTCTGGGCTGTAGACTGGGGCTCACCATCTTAACGGTGGTGGGAAGTTGTTGGCAGAATTGATACGGAGGTGGGTCAGAATCGGATCTGAGCTATTGCTGGAAAGATCCCCGTGGCTGCCAAGTGGAGAATTAGGGGAGGCACAGCAGTCTACTCAGCAGGTGACTACAGTGGTCCAGCAAGAGGAAGTAGCACATTACCCACTGGTGGTCTTGGTGATGGAGAAAAGCAAATACAGTCAAGAGCTCTTTGGGGATAGAACCGAAAAGACTTGGAAATGCATCAGGTATGAGAGGTGAGGGAAAGTGTGAGGCCCTCAGGTCTCTGTAATAAGCAGCTGGATGGAAACAGGGGCCAGAGGTGGAAAAATGGTCAAACAGGTGATAAGGAGGAGGGTATCTAGGGCTATCTATGCTTTGGAATTCTTATATCAGGGCAGCCAGTGAGGAAGAGGGCAACGGGCCATGTGGATTGGGAGCACACAGATCCGGGCTAGAGATATGAACTGAGGATCTGTTGGTGTGTAGAAGCCATGTAAGGAGGGGAGAGTGGGTGAAAACTGCCCTGGGCAAGAGGTAAATAGAGACGGCTGCCACCCAGGACGGATCCCTACCGTGGGTTAGCAAGTGGACACTGCGTGTAGCAACCTTGCAAGGAAAGGAAGCAAAAATTAGCCCTAGAGAAGTGAATAAAACAGGGTGTTTAAGGAAAATGGCCCGGTGCAGCAAATGCTACTGAAGGGTGAAGAGAGTTGAAGAATGAAAGGTAAGTATTAGGTTTAGCAATAAGGAAGCCATACGCAAGAGCCATTTCAGTAGAAAATCACGGGTGGAAACATATTGGTGTGGGTTGAAGAGTAAACTGGAATAAAGTGAAGATAAGGTATAAATATATGTAGAAATAGCTTGTGTATAAGAGTATCTGAAAAGTATTCTTATAGGGTAGAACACAGGACTCTGTGTTGTTGTTTTTTTAAGATGGGAGATAAAAGGCATATGTGTTCATTAGGAGGAGTGACGCAGTAGAAAAGAGACCATTCAAGAGAGAGAGAACGGGCCCACCTAAGAAGCCACGAGTCAAGAGTTACAAACAGAAATAGAGTCACAGATGTAGAAAACAAACTTATGGTCACCAGGGGGGAACGGTAGGGGAGGGATAAATTGGGAGATTGGGATTGACATACACACACTACTACATATAAACTAGATAACTAATAAGGACCTACTGTAGAGCACAGGGAACTCTACTCCATACCCTGTAATGGCCTATATGGGAAAAGAATCTAAAAAAGAGTGGAGATATGTATATGCATAACTGATTCACTTTGCTGTACACCTGAATCTAACACAACGCTGTAAATCAACTGCATGCCAATAAAATTTTTTTTTAACTAAAAAAATAAAAGAGTAGATGAGGCAGCCTTAGGAAGGTGGGCTAGTGGGTGGAGAGGAGAGAACAGTGATGGATGGATGGCGGGGAGATGAGGGAAAGCCTATCTGATGGCTTCTGTTTACTCGCCTGGTCAGAGTATGGGACTAGTGACAGTGAGAGGTGGGGCAGAGGACGAGATATAACAGCCCAGAAAGTTTGAAGAAGGTGGAGCAATGTGTGGAAGTCACTGCAGTTTGGAAAGTCAGAGAAAGTTGAAGACCCAGTGGAAATCAGCGATAATTTACAGCGGCGCCAATACACCCAGTTTCCAGAATTTCCCTCCATTTATTCTCTAAAGTAAAGCATTTCTAACCTAGCCAGGCACTCGGGCATGAATGTTTGGGGTCACCCTTGACCCTGCCTCTGCACGTACTTCCAAACTGCACACCAACCCAGCACATTCCAACTCCAGACCCCTCCCCCTCCCTTGGTCCCCTGGCCATTGACCCTCTTCAGTCCTCCTCATCGCCTGGAAAGAAAACCGCTGTCCCTTGCAGGTTTCCGTCCTCCAGGGCCTCTTGTCTCGACCTCCTTCCACCATCCCACTACTTTACTCACCACACCCACTAGCACTGCTCACTGCAGCACTGGCTTATTCCCATGCCCCTCTGTTTACTCTTTGTATTTTTCTCCTGGAATGCCTTTTCTCCCTTCAGGCAAAGCTAATTTACTCCCTCATCTGCAGTCCTGGCACTTCGACATCCAGCTCCCCGTTAGACCGTGAGTCTCTCAAAGGAAGACAGTGTCTGTTTGCCTCGGTGTCACCACGGTCCAGCAGAAAGGACCAATGACACAGTTTTCAGGGCCCGGTGCAAAATGAAAATGTGGGCCCCTTGTTTAAAAACTGTGAAGAATTGCAAAATGGTAATTGTCTGGCGTTACAGTGAGTGTGGGACCCTAAGCACGGGGCCCTGAGGAACTGCACAAGTTACACACCCAGGAAGCCACCTACCAGCGAAGTACCTGAAAGATACCAAGTGTTCATTAAATCACTGATGCATAAATACAGAATTTAATGAGAGATTAGTATATGTAGATATAATCACTGATTAAGTAAGGCTGTACTATGATAAACAGAGCGCTGGATTTGGTCGCTGATACTAACTGGCTGTCTGATCTTGGGTAACTTCCTTGATCTTCACTTTCCTAATCTCTAAAACAAGAAGACAGGATTAGACAGCTTCTCAACCACACTTTTAAAATCCTAGAATTTGTAAATGTGCTCAGGCCTCCACTCAGTCTGACAATCTCTCTTACTAGCAAAGAAAAAAAAAAGATAGAAGATACTAATGAATTTCAGAATATCCAGGTGATTCTCTTTATTTGTAAACTCAGTATCTATGAGGACCTTTAAGGGTCTCACTTGAACAACATGAGAATTTTAAGTGAATATTATAGAAAATTAGTAAAACTGGGAATCAGTAACTAAACAAGAAGGCTCAGAAAACAAAGCTCAGGTAGACAAGTAGAGACATGATTTAATTTGCGCAACACTCCTGTTTTCCGAGTGCTTACGATGAGCTTCACAGGGTGCCAGCCCCCAAGTTTCAAAGGCAAACACTTCCAGGTCCTGAGCTCAAGAAATCTGCAGTCCGTGTATTTCTGCACAACTGGACAGACATGGGTAATGTGGGTCTTTCCCCTTCCCAGGCTTTGTACCTCTATGTGCCCATAACAATAAGGAAACAACCAATGCAGAGCAGTGGTTAAGCCACTTCTTGGCTTGCACAAGCTACATATTCCCCAGAAGACTTAGTTATCTCCTCTATAAGATGTGGCAAATATCAGTACCTTCCTTGTAGAACTGATTTAAAAACTGGATGAGAAAAAGACTGCAATGTACATTGCACCAAACAAGTGTTAGTTTATATTTTTCCTGTATTCACTAGGCACAGGTGAATTAATAACCATAGAAAAGCTACTTGAAAAGCTCACTAGAAATGTTCCTGAGATCTGCTTTCTACTTGATCCACGATCTCGGCTGGCCAACTCGATTACCCACAATTAAACCAACTTTTGTTCTCTCGGCCTGAGCATACTGGTTCTCTGGGTTAATTTCATAGCGCTCTGTTCTGTTTTACATAGAGCCAGAGTTAGTTAAAGGAAAGCAAGAAAAAAGTTTCCTTAATTAACTCTCTAAATATATTTTGAGCAAATATGACCCTCAAAAGTATCTTCAATTTTCCTAATAAATCTTCCTCATCCATATCAGTTTCTCCCCACATCAAAGAAAACTCTCCATTCATCAAATTTTGACTAAAGTGGTAATGACTATCTAAACAAAGCAACATAACTGACTATTTCTTATCTTCCAATTTTGGTTTATTCCCACCCCCTCAGAAAATAAAAACAAAAGCAAAAAAAACCCCACTTCTACAAGGAAGAAGATAAAACTCACTGGTTGTAACAAAATGGTACCCCTGTCCTCTCTGGTATTTGAAAACTACGCCTATAAAGTTACGGAATTCTGACAGGTAACATCAGGCATCTTCTAGCAAAATGTGCTCTTAGGACATATATGGTTTTTTAGAAAGTGTTTTTCAAACTAAAGGAAGTTTATAAAGATTAATAATTCTAAAGATTTGGAGAGTCAGAAAAACGAAAAAAAAAAGTTTTATTATTACCTGTGGACCTGTCCTATATTCTAAACACTTCCACATTTTCAACAAAAGAGAGAAGAGATTAAATATTTTTCAGAGTCTGTCTAGGTAAGGGACACTTATAATGCTGGAAAAAGATTTTTTCCTAACAAGCATATTAATAAAACTTATAACACACTATTGTTGGGATTATTCTTATGAATATAAAGATGGACAATGTTGAAAATATAAATTGATGATTATCAGCTTATTTTTTTAATCCAAGAATATCTTCAGGGAGCTACTTTAATAAACCTCAAAGGATTCTGTAATTATTTTGTGCCACTAAATTATAGTGGTAAATAGTATTTAATTTTGTTACATCAAATAGTGTTTGAACTTAGGGAAAGATTAGTGGGTGGGGAGGTTAGCCATTTTATTGTAATGGAATCTGGAGGGAGAAATCTTATGATTGAGCAGGAGTAAATCCATTGCAGTCACTTTACTTCAAAATGTTGATTAGGAGTCTCGGTGTCATTAAAGTACAAATTCAATCTAGAAAGACAAAAAGGTAGACGAAAGGCATCTTATTTTTTAAAATATGAAGCTATTGTAATAAGTCACAAGTATTTAGATACAGTCTAGTTCCCCTAATTGATGAAATGGCCTTTCTATAGCAATGGGACACCAAAGGAACATATTTATTTTCTCTCCTCTCAATGCAGATTTGCACATTTACAGGTCCAACACAGTTAGACTTGTAAATTTACAACTCTAGCACCAAAGTGTGAAAATTCAAGTTCTCAATCACTTGAAACAAATCTTGTCCTTTCTTGCTCTTTTGACGATGTTACCTGAACTATGTAGGATGAAAGCTGATTAAATTACCGTTCTCAAGGAGCTGACAATCTAGTGTGTGGACAGGAACATACACCTCAAGGCAGAATATGACACCACCCAGGGCACTGCGGAAGCATGAAGGAAGCAGAAAGATTTATTGTAGTAGGAGGGTTTGAGAAGGCTTGGTTGACCAGTTACATCGTCTTGATAGGCTATTGATGGGTGAGGATGAGAAGAAGAGAAGGAGGTCGTCAGGTGAGGAAACAGACGAAAACTAGGACGCACAGGTCATGCCCAGGCTGAGCAAAAGCCAGCGTGGCCACAGCTGGAGTGCAAAGAGTAGCCACGTGGTGTCTGTCCTTCACGGCCGGAAGTGGGCAGTGAGACGGTGCTGCGTGGGCGGTGCTCAAGGCCGGCAGAGAACAGCAAGCAGTTAGAATCTGACTATGCAAGGATGCTAAGAATTTGTACCTGTTTTTTGGGCAGTGGAAACCCACCAAAAGGCTTTTAATAGATGGGTTATGAGGGAATAACTAGGAATTTCTGTCCCACTGGAATACACTGAAGCTACTCTTTCAGTCTTTCGTGTAAGATGTTTTCTGAAAAGAGATCTGCAGGAAACTTCAAAATGTTCCCCAGTAAACTTTCTAAAATGAAACCTAACATACTTCTAAGTATCTATAGCCCAAGTGCAGATAAACGCTATTGATTTGTTTCCACAGCTCCCCCATGAAAGCTCCCAAGTGTCTTAATCTTGTACTGAAATGAACTGGTTTCTGTCCAGTTAAGAACACAAATCAGCCTCCTAACCCACCCACCACTGGAGGCCAGCTTTGCTTCTTCACGTCAGGATTGTTTCTTTAGTCAAAAACAACAACTAGTTGGGTTGTAGGTACTTGTCAGAGAATCACGGACTCAGCGGTGCTGGGAACTTGCCAAGAATACTGATATGTGAAAATGACACTTTAATAGGAATCCATTCACTTAAATTGTACATGTTCTATCATGTTAAATTGTAATATAAATAGAGGATTCCTAGACAGTATTATCTCTGGTCCACAGAGAATCCCTTCATTAAAATACGGTGCTGTATTGTGCCTTCTACCTTTGAGAGAGGGTATATGAGAGCTGTTCATTTAAAAATATTTCTGTATCACCTTTCATACAAATAGAAAGAAAACATAGTCAAGGATACTGACCATTATATTTCATCACTTCTTTACATGAAGCTTGCTTAGATAAATTTTATATTCTTTTTACTTTCAAGGTAAGGGTTATGTGCTGTTTTGTCAGAAACGAAATCCTGAACAATTTATTACAAAGGGAATAGTGTGCTGAATTTAGGAAGCTCAGAGTCAAATTAAAGGTCTAACGATAACATTCTGTTGCAGACATCCGGTGTGATCACTTCCTTTCCCTAAACCCTCTTTGCTCAGTGGGGGGAGGAGGGGAGGATAAATTAGGAGTTTGGGATTACCATACACATACTACTATATATGAAATAGATAATCAACAAGGACTTACTGTATAGCACAGAGAACTCTACTCAATATTCTGTAATAACCTGTATGGGAAAAGAATCTGAAAAAGAATAGATATATGTATATGTATGTGTATAACTGAATCACTTTGCTGTACACCTGAAACTAACACAATATTGTAAATCAACTATACTCCAATATAAAACTTTAAAAATTTCAAATATATTTTTTAAAAAATCTTTGCTTTATTTTAGACTCAATTTGATTTAATAAACATCTATGGAGTATCTACAATATACCAAGAACTTGGGTAGACATTTGGGATGCAGATATAAATAAGTATCTTATCTTGCACTGAAAAAATATGTAAGCTACCCCAAGTCCTGTAATGGAAGAATGTACATCATAAATAAATATGCCCACATGCAGAGTATACAGATTCAATCTTCTAGGAGAAAACTTGTGTTTAATTTAGCCTTTCTTTTTTTTTTTTCAGTACGCAAGTATAGAAAATTGAATTGATAAATCACGTAAAATCCTAAATGAAGAAAAACTACAATTGCTTTCAGGCTTCCTGGTCCAGATATTTCCGTTAGGACCGTGTGTTACCCTCGTCTATCAACTCCGGAGGAAAAGGGACTCAACAGGGATGGAATCTGAATGCCCTCCGATGTCAAGTTTCACCCACAATTGAGGAGGTGGCATCAAAAACGGGCAATGGGGTCAGTAACAGTGGTGCCAACAGAGAGCTCTAAAAGCCACTTGGAGGGGAACCCCAAATCCTACTGCAGAGCCCGGCCGGGGACAGGAGAGGAGAGACCAGGATGGAGCTCAGGAAACCTCTGATGAACTGCTCCCCATAACGTGCTCCAGCCTCGGCTGGTTTAGGGTCAGCCTCTTAAACTCTAATTCTCATTCCAGGGACACCTTCAAAGAACGCCACAGCGCCTGATAATGGGATACTCCAAGGCCAACATTTCCAAAAAGAAGCAGATGCTGTGTTTGTAGGTGAGCGCAACATACATTTGTGTATTCTCTCAACTTTCCTCCATATCACAGAATATACAACTCAGCAGAAACATTATTTTGCCAAGATTTCATAGCCAGCAACTTCAGATCAATGGCTTAGAAGGCATACATTCTCGATTTTACAGTGACTTTTTCTTCTCCAATGAATATGTATATTTTAGTGGCTTTAGCATTTGTGAAGCCTGGGATATATCAGGGAAAAGATTAAAGGAGAAGTTTTATGACGTGTATTGAAGGGTCCTAGGACGGTGTCTCTTTATTTTCCAGAAATAGTAATATACTTGAAATTATAGAGTCATTCTAGTGCATTCCCGGACCAATGCTTCAAATTACTGTGCTGCTACTTTTCACTAAAAAGAATCTGAAAACTAAAAGGTCAGTTTCTCCGCCAGCTTGCTCACAGATGCACGTCTAAACCACTGAACTCGGATGTCACTGAAGCCATTTGTACCAAACTTATCTAGGAATTCTTATTGGCTTACATTTAAATAATTACATATGTGGGATGTTCCAGTTTCAGAGTTTATTTTTGCATCTCACTTATACCACATTCATGTTTTACCTTTTTCCTCCTGTTGAAATTCTACCCACGGTGCATCGTTACCTCTGGGTCTTGAATAAGCCATACTCTCTGAATCTAAGCACCACACATCCGCCATCTTAACGAGAACAGCAAGGACAGCACCAAAGAAAGCAGAAAAAGACTGAATGTCCCTCACTGCCACCACTGTCTTCCCCTAAGTCCTATTCACATGGGTTACAATGACCAAAAAATTAGACAACTTCCTAGAGTCCCACAAACATAATTTTCTGAGCCAGCCAGCACCAGTGCCATGTTGGTTCGCCCCACCCCAGCAGAGACCCCCCTTTTATACCCTTTCAGGGACCACCCTTTCCGGTATGAAACACATCCAGAAGTCGAGGAGGCAGGTGGCATTGCAATTTCTCCACTTATAAGAATAGTATTTTCAAACTTTAATTTTCTATGTCATCTTCATAGTTCTTGCTACTTTTGTGCTGCCTGTTGTACAGTTTCTCTTTAAATCAACACACTATTAAAAATAGATAAATGTAAAAAATAAATAAATAAATAAATAAAATAAAAAATAGATAAATGTATCTCCAAAGGCATCAAAGAGTTTCATGGGCCTGTTATATTTATTTCGAAAGTACATAAATACAACATTTTTTAAATAAAATATTTGCCCACATATCACAAAAAATGTAGACTATTATAAGTCAGGCTTGCAATTAAGCACTTTCCAATCTTTAACTAAAATTGCAAGCGTAAGCATAAATACCATCAGTTAATTTGAAAATTCAGGAAACAAAAGCATTGCTGATTACTGGTTTTAGGAAGGTATTTAATGAGCGCGGCTTCTATTTGGTGTGGTTTCAGCAGCTCGGGTTTGAGCCCTATCATCAGTTCGCTTCCCTTTCTTAGCAAGCTGCAAAGCCATTAAGGCACCCCAGGCATCTTCCTTAAGCAGATCTGTGTCCATGTATATATATATTCTGTCAAACTACTTGCTTAATGAAGTTTTGAAACTCTAAGGGGCAGTTATGTGTGCATATTCCCTACAGCCAGAAATCCTCAGAACAAAAGGAAAGTCAGACCTTGAAAGGAAAATAGTCTAATTACCTGTTTTTCAGGAGTCCATGAGAAATTTATTAGTGATCAACTGGTCATTACAGAGAATGGACATAACAAGATGGAAGAAATGGTCTCCGTACTAACATGCCTTCTAATGAAAGGTCAAAATGCAGAGCTGACTTAAGGCTACTGACAGTGTAATGTCTACAGTCATGAAAATGAGGCACTAGGAAAGCTAATTAGCAGGTACATGCAACACGTAAAGAGAATTTTTATTAAATGAGAAAGACACACAAAATTCAGACCTTTAAAGTATTAAGAGGGAAATCTACAACTGAACACAAACATATTTTTGATTGAAGAAACATTTATACCCAGTGAAATGCAAAGATCTTATTTATACACTTCAATGAATTTTGACAACTGTAGACACCCCTTTAGCTAATGACCCAATGGAGAGACAGAAATTTTCACCATTCCAGAAAGTTCCCAACTGCCACGTTCCAGTCACTCCTCCCCCACCCTTAAGGGACCACCATCCTTTCCATCACTATAAAAGTTCTTGAACTTAAATATATTATACAGTAAGAACTTCCATGTTTTCTTCTAGAAGATTATGTCTGTCTCCTTTCTCACATTAATAGTATTTTTGAAACTCACTTATGTTATTGAGTGCATCAGTAGTTCATTCAGGAACTTCGGGATATTTGGGTTGTTTGCAGTTTGCGGACATTATGAATAAAGCTACTATAACAATCGTGTACAAGCTTTTGCCCTGACACATATTTCTCCTGTGTAAATATCTCGAAGTGGAATTCTGGAGTGCAGTAAGGATATGTTTAAATTTCTGAAAAACCGCCAGTTTCCCATTTTACATTCTGCCAACGATGTAAGAGTGTTCCAGTTGCTCCAGATCCTCACCACCATTTGTGTTGTCACTCTTTTAATGGGTAAGAAATAGTATTTGGTTGTGATTTTAACTTGCATTTTCCTGATGAACAATAACTGGGAGAATATGTTTCATATGCTTAGTGTCATTTGTATCTGTCCCTGAGCGTTTGTCTCTTCAACCTCTTTGTCCATCAATTCACCTTTTTGTCTTTTAATTATTGTTTTGTATTAGTTCTTAAAATATTCTAAACGCAAGTCCCTTGTCAGGAAGGTGTAATGCACATATTTTCTACAACGTGTGTGTGTGTCTTGTCTTTTCATTTGCAAAGTCTGTCTTGGGATGAACGGAAGTTTCTCATCTGATGAAGTACAATTTATCAGCTCTTTTCTTTTTTCTTTTCTATAATGTCTTTGCCTTTTCCAAGGTCGCAATGCTATTCTCTCATGTTTTCTTCCAGAAAGTTAGGAGTTCAGCTTTTATGTTTATGTCGATGATCCATCTCAAATTAATTTCTGGGAATGGAATTAAATAGGGGTCAAAATTCGTATTTTTCCATATGTCTATCCAGTATCCAGCACCATCTGTTGAAAAGATTTTCTTTACTCCCTTGAATTGTCTTGGTGCCTTTATCAAAACTTAATTACACGCAGGTCTATTGTGCACTCCTTATGTTCCTGTGCTCTATGTGTCTGCCTTTATTTATGTCAAGACACACTATATCGATTATTGGAGGTTTACAAAAAATCTTGAAATCAGGTAGCAGGAGTCCTCCAACCTTGCTCTTTACCATGATTGCTCTGGATAGCTGGGTGCTTTACATTCCATTTACATTTCAGAAACAGCTTGTCAATTTGTTTAAAAATAATTAAGATTTTTGACTGGCATTATATTGCATCTATATTAGGCAGTTTTTGAGTGTACTGTCTTACAAATATCGGTCGTGTCAGTTGATTACTGAGAGTTGCTGAAATTGCTGATTATGAATTTATCTATATTCCCCTATAGTTCTGTTGGTTTTGCTTAATATATTTTGAAATTCTGTTAATATTTGATTGCATGTTAGGATTTTTTTAATGGACCCTTTTATATTTATTTTAAAAATGTTCTCCTTTGTGATTGGCAATACTCTTTTTCTGATTTCCATTTTGCTTAATATTCATAAAGCACACTAACTTTTTGATGCTTGTCGTTGGCAAAGTACATCTATCCCCATCTTTGATTTTTTTTTTTTTTTGTCTGCACCATGTGGCTTGCCAGACACGGGATCTTAGCTCCCCGACCGGGGATCGAACCCAGGGTCCCTGCAGTGGAAATGTGGAGTCCTAACCACTGGACCACCAGGGAATGCCCCCCATTTTTGATCTTTAATTGCATATATCAGGATTTTGATTTTTTTAAATCCAGTCTGATAATACACAGCTTTTATTTGGAATGTTTAATCAATTTATATTTGATGCAATTATTGATTTGTTTGGGACTTCCCATTATATAATAGTATATTTGCTAATTAGTCAGTTAGGATTTTTATATTACTGTTCTTCCTCTCTTGCTTTTTCTAGGGTCATTATCATAATTATTTCTAATTTTATTATCTCTGCTGGCTTCGAAGCTACAACTATCTTTTATGTTTTTTGTAGGAATTACAATACGCATCCTTTACTTATCACAGACTACTCAGAAATTAATATTGTAATACTTGCTGTAAAATATAAGACTTTTACAGCAATACAACTCCATTTATTTATGCCATCTCTTTTTCACATATCTTACATCCATATGTGATGTAATACGCATAATACAATCCCATTACTTTTATTTTCATTGCCTTTGAAAGAAATAAAGGAAAACTATTTATCCAACTATTTATAATTTCTGATGCTATTCTTTGCTGTTAGTGGCCCAGCCCACAGCCAATGTCTTGAGTCGTAACTTCATCAACTCCTCATTTCCCACTGGGCATCTTCCTGTCTCTGTTACCTGCTCCACAAATTTCAGCCCTGACCTCCAATACCTGCGTCCTCTATCAGCAACACCCCTGCTGCCTGGGTGGGCTCCAGACAGAAGCTTCTGCTTCCCATTCAGAAAGTACCTTGTAGAGCCTCCCTTTTCTCAAGGCCATAGCCCTGCACTGCCTGCTGTCCAATGCCTGAGAAACTGCCTCATCTCTTCTGTCCAGCATTACCGTTGTTTACGTCAAAAGAGAAAATTCAGTACCACTTACTTCATCTGCCAGAAGCAAAAGCCTACAGATAATTAAAGGAGGATTTTAAAAATAAATAAAGTGAACTTTATTTAAGGATATATCCTAAATCCATGTTAACTTACCTTAATCCTTCCTATAAAACAAACAAAATAATCCCCTTGTTTTGGATTTCTAATTGGGAGAACAGCTTTGTATAGTACATTTCATCTGAACTTTAAAGATGACTATATATGAAACGGTTCCAGAGAAGATGATAAATTTTTATACCACACGAGCTACATCACATAAAGGATAATGACTCATCTTCCTTTCCAGTAGGAGGTCAGTCACTACCCACAGCCCACAGACCCACAGAGGGAGTGCCGGCAACACCAGGCAGCCCAGAAGGCTCAGTGTGTGAGTGGCGGACACTAGCGGTCATCAATAACTCCCGTCCACTCACAGGCCTATACATCGCCACAAACCTGCCCAGGTCTCAGTTTAAATGTGGAGTAAGCCAGATGTTCAAAAATACAAATCTCTTTCTGTTCACTTACAAACTAGAAATTACTACGCAGATTCAGAAAACATCCTAAGGAAAAGGTATCTTGTTTATATAATATTCTATCCAATAACTGTTGACAGGTTCATTAAAAACTTAGCTGAAACACACTTGTTTTTTAATAACAAATTTATATTATATTCAAGAGTATTTATCCTTGGTTTCAAAAGTAATTTGTTTGGGGGCATTTTCTGAAAAGGGCATTTTATACATCATTATTAAAATTGAAATTCACTGCTCAATAAAATTTAGCTATCATTAGCAATTAATTAAATTATACAGATCAAAAGAAAAAATTAAAAAGTCAAAGATCATAGGAATAGAATCTTTTCTGGTAAAAGTATGGAGTCCTAGGAAAAAGAAAATTCCGAAAAGTAATGAGAAAATATGCATTTTATTCACTATTGCATAGAAATATTCATTGAATTCTAAAGCATAGAAATATTAGCTGAACTCTAAAAAGAGAGTCAAAACAATTATTTTATTGTGATGATTGACTTGAACAAATTGAAACTATTCCTAATGGAAAAAGCATTGAAAATTACCATTCTCATTAATTCAAGCATGACTGCGAGTAATGATAAATTCCTGGCCTTTTAATTTTAACTTTCCTCATCAGTCTATTAAATATTGCCTGAAAGAAACAGACGAACTAATAAATTGGGAAACTTGCCAACCTAATACCAAAAAAAGTGATTTTAATAGCAAAACCGAATATGCAGGTAAATATAAAATTAATCTGAAGCATATACATACTTTATAGCACACCATCTCTCATTTTTACAACTGGTCATTAGGACAGAGCTTGAGGTAATTAGAAGTACAATAATTGCTTCATTTCTAGTTTTTCTCCTTAAGTCCAGCGAAGTTGCCTAGCAATGCAGAGCCCCGTCACCACTCAAAAATACTTCTCTTTAATTACTAATTTAAAACATAAAAATCACAACTGACATAATAGACCTACATACTCGTAACCTACCATTCTCTCAAATCTGAATTTCTTCCCTACATGTCCAACGTATTGGATCTTACTTAATTAAGCCCAAGAAAAAGACACCCTGATTTTATACACAGCTAAGTTATAGCCTCAAATAGTTTATCTTTCTTCAGCATCTAAAAAGTCATGGAAAATCCAAGAAGAAAATGATTAGTAAGCTTCAAATTCAGCAGAGTGAATATTGTTCAATGTATATTGTTCAATATATATTCAACACTAAAATAATTAAAAGGCTCACATCACAGTAATATTCATAGAAATACTTTTCTGATAAAAGAATTATATTATAAACATTATAATACTACAAAAATTGTACATTGTGATTCCCTAAATTATACTAAATAATACTTTAAATATAAATTATAAAAGGTTCTCCTACTCCTTTAACATAAATAATATTTGACTTTTACACCACTTAGATTTACTCTATTCTTCATCAAAACTGGTCTTTAAACTGGAAAAGGCAGGATTTATGTAATTTTAAAAAAGAAATTGAAGTAAGTCTATGACTATGGAATTAATGGGCTTACAACTTGAGGAAAATGGCAGAAAAAACTCAGAATTACATACTCTCTTACTTCTACTCTTTTTGAATCACGATGGAAAATGAAATGATATACCAAACACCTTAAAAGAAAATTAAACTCAAGAAATAACATAAAGCAGCCAGAGACTCCCCCCAAACACACACACACACACACACACACACAGCCTCAGAGCATTCAAGTCTCAGGCCCAACTGAATATCACCATAGTGCAGAATCCCAAAGTGTTGTATTATCACAGCTGATTCACAGCAATCATAGATCACAGATAGCACCCAACTTCACTACTGATTAGTGACAGGATACTAAAGATTCTCTTTGAAAATTCTAGCCAGGCTCCTCTGAGCCTGCTTCTTGAATAGCCCTGTCAACCTTGGCCTACAAGGATTGAACAAACACGAACACAGTTTCTAACAGCTCAAGGCTGCATCCCAAGGACGACCCTAACTCCCCTTCAAGTGCCTGCCTGAGAAAACTCAAGGTTGCCCAAAGAGTTTAGCGTTTGTTCCAGCCAACGCCTGAAAACAGGGCCCCTGTCTCCGGGGTCTGCGGGAGGGTAGGAGCCAAATCACAAGCACCAGTGAACAAACCCTTCCCGAGGACCAGCTATCCCTTTCCATTTTCCGTAACTTTTCACTTGCCTAACTCTACAGAGCCCCCGTTCACCCCTTCCCTCCATCCTCGTTCTCCCTTTAAAATCCCGCATCACCTCTTTACAAATCCAAGTTAAGCTCAGTTCCGCTGGACTCATTTCCCTACTGCAGTAGCATATCCCCAATTAAAATCTGGCCTTACTGCTTTAACTAGCGTGGGGCTGGTTTAACGGTCCAGGTAACGACAGACACACTTGCAACAATGAAGAAAGCCTGAACTATCACAGCTTCAAAAAATTCTTTTCCCCAAAAGGGATGCAATTCAGCTTCAGAGTAACAGATGCAGTGTCACTGTGTGTCTAATGCAAAAGTTATCTCAGAAAAAAAAGTTGAGGGCCCTCTTAGCTTGTATATTTCATGCCTTGTGTGGATGGAAAACTCACATGACTAACTTCCACTCTCTGGCCACCTGTATCACATAAATTCCAGGTTTGTTTATTGATAGGAAGTAATCAAGACAGAAAGAGAATACTCTATGAAAGACGATCTTAGATACGAGCTTCTTAGATTATCTTTCTGTTACTGTATCTCCTTGGAATGTCTGCAGGATGTCTCGTGGAGGTCAGCAGTGGCCCAGGGTGTCCTTGAGAAGGGGGAAGGGACACTGTTAACTCTTTCCTTCCCACAGAGGCTTCTAACAGACCCTTAACTGTGACCTCAGAACCACAGTCAGACGTCTGTGCCGTCCCGCTACAATGGCATGAAAACCCCACTTGGGCAAATATCTCAAAAGGAGCGGGACTGATAAGAGTTCATCTCTTCCCAGCAAACTGTAAGAATATATGAGTAAACAGGTGATTTACTAAAAGCCAGTTTTACATGAGCAATATTAGTTTCGTTGGCATTAATGGAGTGGCATGGCAAGAACCTGTAACGGACATACATCTTGATTTCAGGAAGAAAACACACACAACCCCCTCGTGATTCTCGTCAAGGAAAGAAGTAATTGCGCTGCATACCGGAACTTTGGTGTGGTTTCATGAATTAGTTGATGATTAAACTACGGTAATCAAATGTTTATCACTCAGACCACTAATCATCTTGAGCTAAAACTAGGTATGTGGTTAGGGTCTCTTTTGGGCTTTATTCCATGCAAGGTGTCTGTCTGGGTCTGAAGAATAACTAGATAAAAGCAAAAAAGTGATGTATTAGGTGATACAGAGTATAGAAGAATCTAATTTTTATTGGGTAAGAGAACTGGAATACAGAGAATGCAAGAGGCTCTCAGCTGACTGGAATGACTGGCTGGAATCAGTACAATGATATGAACAGACATAGTAAGAACGAACCACATTTGGATTTTAATCAAATTATTCTTTAAGTACAGAGCAGGGACTGGCAAACTGTGGCTCAGGAGCCACAACTATCCCACCACCTGTTTTTGTAAATAAAATGTAACTGAAACACAAGCGCACCCGTGGATCTATGTCACGTCCACGACGGCTTTCTGGCTACAAAGGCAGAGTCCAGTAGTTGCCACAGAGATCAGCTGGGCTGAGAAGCCTAAAGTATTTATTATCTGGTTCTTTACCAAATAGTATGCTAACCCCTGGTACAGAATGATGGAAATTCTGATTGTCGATGGCTGATGTGAAGACTTGAATTGCTAACGGACAATCAGCTGATAAAAATCAAGAAAAGATAAGTGCATCCTTAGGTTGCGTTAATAGAAATAACAGTGACGGCTGTAACCAAGTCGTAAGTTAGCCGCCTCACTAATGCTACGGGGGCTCTTTACGCTGCACGGTCAAGCCATAGACGGAAGACAGGGCCAGGTTCCAAATGCCGCACCTTAACAAGGACAAAGAAGACTCTCCTCGGGGTCACACCCCGAGGAAAGTCACCAGGATGGAGAAGGTCAGTAAATGTGTCGTAGGGATAACATCAGAGGAAGCTGGCAGGTCTCTCCATTCCTTTGAAGGACAGAGCAGATACCAATGGGTCGAATTTTCAAGGTTTCGGCTAAACATAAGGAAATCTTACTCTGAATGCTACACGTCCAACAAGATATCTGGTTACTCGAGGGAGTGATGACTTTGGTGTCTTTAACCCTCCTTTCCAAGAACTCAGGTGGAGACTCAGTGCTTCTCAGTGGGATGCTACTTATTATTTCAGGCAACAGTTTCTCATCGGGTAGGACTTCCTGTTCACTGAAGGCTCATCTCTGCTCTTTGGGAACCTGAGTGCCAGCAGCACTTCAGCCACCCTACTGCTCCCATCACTGTGACAACCAAAACGTCATCACACAGGTCCAGATGTCCCAAGCAGTGCAAGGATGCAATACTGGCCTGGTGAAGAACCACATAAAATGGCATGTTGTGGGAATTCCAAAGGAAAATGATTGAATGACCTGCCTCTAGGATCACCTTCCACTCCAGAAGTCTATCCATTCAATCGCTCCTTTACTCACTTTTACCAAAAACATTCACGGAGCACTTCTTCCAGGATCCCATTGCTCCGCCCGAGGCTGGCTGGAGGGCAGACTCTTTTCTAGCCTTTAACCGCCAGTCACTGCCTCTGCTGTTAGCCATACCTTCTCTGTGCACTGCTCGGCTGAGCTCTGCAAGTAGCTACCCTAACCTCCAACCACGCTGGGGAGGGCAAGTTGGCCTTGGGCTCCCCGCACAGCCTTGTGGACCCTACCTAAGTTTGGGGGAGAAGAGAGCTGACCACCGCAGGAGCTCAGCATCCCAGGTCGCCCTCTGAAGAAACAGGAGAGCTGAAATCAGTTCTCTCTCCTCAGAAGAAAGGGATTGTGGTAGATGAGCTCTAAAACATCATCTAAAAAAAAAAAAAAAAAAAAAAGAAAAACTGCCTTGTCCTTTCTAGTGCCATCGCACCAATGGACCCATAGAAGCCTTAGTATCCTGAAAGCATTCAAATACAACTGAAAAAAAAAAAAAAAAAAAAAGGAAAAAGACCCTGTGTCCTTTCTAGTGCCATCGCACCAATGGACCCATAGAAGCCTTAGTATCCTGAAAGCATTCAAATACAACTGTTGGTAATTCTTTACTACATGGAAAATGGAGCACTATGAAAGCATTACATTATTTACCTGGCTAAAGTATAACGAAAATTCCTAGCTCATGCTATCCCGCACACCTCCTAATGCTACCAGGCCAGAGCTGGGGTTTATGTAGCTGCCTCAGCTCTTACGCACACCCTGCTACTTTATCCCAGACAACACAACCAGGCTATTCTCAGTTTTCTCCCTGAGTCAGTCCAATGTAAAGCTTTCTTTCTAAAACTCCCAGTCTCTGGGTCTGCCACAAATCTTGGGCTTAAAGACAATAGTAAAAACAAACAAGTCAAAGAGTTGATTGCAATAAAATAACCTCATCTGTGGACGTATCTTGCTGTCATGAGCTATTCTGTTGAAAGTTTAGGTCACAGTAAATCTTATTCAAGCTGCATTCCAATCCCGGCAGAAACATCCACTGAGATCTATAATTTGAGGCTTTGACTCTGTATTGCTTCTAACTAAAACTAAAGCAACCCGAAATACTTCAAAAAAAAATTTCAGAGAGAATGCTCTGAATATGTTTCATGTTTGATGCTAAGAAAATAGGAGAAATATCCATGTTCTTATGAGAGACATCTAAAAATATTAGTTAGGTTTTTAAGACCAATTTTTAAGTTTTTCACAAATTTTCAAAAGAACAGTAAGAATAAATTATTTCACAAGGCACCCTAAACTTCAATGTAGCCAGACCTTCCATATTGCCATACCAATATCACATTATGTTCTCAAAGGAAAAATTTGGTATTTGGGTTACCAAACAATGGAGAAAAGCAGGAAGCCCTCCACATGAACTAAAATAAAATTAATTAAACTGTTTTGCATTGCTTGTACTTCAACATAAATTATTACTTTTATTTTACTTAATCTAAAGTACGTAGAAATTTTTAGAAGACAGAGGGGCTAATTTTGCTCAAAAAGTTTTCTTTTTATGACTTCTCATGAAATGGTGAATCTGATGAGAATGTTTAATTACGCACTGTGTACTTGCTGAGGTTTTCCATCCAAAGGCAGAGTCATCAACATTAACGAGATTATCAAATGCCACACAAGTCCAAGTTGCTGATCTGAAGTAACTTACAAATGAGTATAATTGACAATGTATGGCTGTGATAAGAAAAACATACCTTAAGGTGGACCCACATAGTTTGATAAGTGCTAAAGTCTTCAGAAATGTGATAATAAAATCTACACATTTGGGCATTAAAGAGGAATATTCCAAAGCTTGTGTTTACAGCCCTGTACACTTTGCTATGATGCATGCATTAACTAGAACAGACTATCACCTGCAAAAAGGAGCATGGTCAAAGATAATTAGGATTGTATGCCCGGCTCAGCAATAGAATGAAAAAAATTGGACTGCTCCAGAGATATATATACTGTCTCACCTTTCTCCAAGCAATTTTCTAGGGAATTGGAATATGAGAAACTGTAAGATCGAGGGAGAATTCCATAAACTGGGCGATTTTCAGTTTACCGAAGAACTCTGTTGTAAAGAAGTGCTTGAACGTTGGTCGTGTGGCCCTCTTTAGGGTTGGAAATGGTTTTTGAAAGCCCAAGAAAACCTAGGTAAGCCACAGTGCTGCTGATAAATAGTACCGCGATATTAGTAAAGTTTCAAGCTATACTTATCCACCATGGAGAGGGGTTTTATTGACCAGTGGCCTTCTAGATTGCAGAACTACAGAGAATACATCTGTCTACATATCACATCCAATCCCACGACAATAGAGGTGGCCTTTGACCCCTGGGGCGGTAATGACAGTGACACATGATGTATAGTGACAGATGCTTTTCAGACAACAGCAAAGAGGGTTTACATTTTAGTGACCAGATAAGAAAAAAGTGTAGACCCATGTGCCAGAAATTAAATTAACTGCACATAGAAATGTTAAGACGTTTCACATTACCTATTTGAAAGAGGACATCACTCACGTCAGTCTCCCAGGGTCAGACTTTCCCAGGTTTCTGATACTGTGTACACCCCATGGGCAGCAAATCAAAATAGGCTTTGTAACAGAGTAGAAAGAACCTGGGTCTAGACATTCACGATGCAGAGCTTGATTCTCAGCTCTGTTTTACCTCCCAGTAATGTGATCTTGGGCAAGATACTTAGCTTCTCTAGATCTCATCTTCCCTATTTGTAAACTAGGGATAACACTGGCTATATGCAGGGTAGTTGTATGAAATACAAAGAATTACATAAAATACCGAGCATAATAGTCTATAAAGTTGAACTATGATCATACCTCCTTACTTATACGTATGATGCTTATTATACTTAATGACATAAAAACACTGCCAGTGGTTATGTCATTTTCTGATAATTTTAGGTCTTTAGAGGAAGGCGCAGAAGAGCATTCTCTTGTCCTTCTTGTCAACAGAACTCTGGCTTTGCTCATGCAGTGAGGTGTCCTGCCCGGAGGATGGGTCATGGTGAACTAGGCCATGACAGTTCTGCACTGATTGGTCCAGAGAGGGCAGGTGACCCAATTAAATATGCAGAGAAATCTGGAAAAAATTTTCCTTCCAGATGAAAAGAGAGCTGTGAAAGAGGAAAGGCTCTTTTCTATCTGCCCATTTCCTTCCCGAGTTGAATATTTTCACGTGAAAGCACGAGGCTTAGAACTGCAGGAAGCATATGTATCTAGAGTCGACAAGACCAAGAGAATCCCAGAAACACCATGTAGAGCCCTAATGCTGTTGAATTGATAATCCGACCCCAGCAGCGAGCTCTCTCTGGATTTCTTGTTACGTGAGATTTATTAATAAACAGTCAGTGCTTCTCAAACACTCTGTAATAAAGGACATTTCTTTTTTTAATTTTCAATCCGTTGAGGACAAAACGTTTTCTAAAATTCAGTAAAAAATTTCTAAGATAATGGTCAACCACTTGAATGTCAGGACAAATTCAAATTGCTACAAATGGGTCTAAACGCTGACTTACTTACTTAGCTCCTCACAGGTCAGAAATGAAATTTATGTATTGATACAAGTCTATGGATCACATTTTGAGTAGCACCGGTTTAACCAATTTTTACCTGGGTGCGTTGCTTCCTGCAAGCAAAAGCAACCTGATGATACTGAAGATATAATAACCCATTCACCCAGAATTCGACATGTATCTATTGAGCAACTCCTGTGCGTAAATCAGAGTACAGGCACAGTGAAGAATACAAAAACAAGGATGGCGTGAACCTTTCCATTCCTACAATGGGGGAAATATACACAAATAATAAAAAATAAACCAAAGAATGATAGCAATATGGGATATTGGCCCAGAGTAGTAATTGAGAGAAGATAACCATCTTCAAATATAAAACATATTCATGTGAATGTAGCATAGTATCTGCCAACAGAATCAGGACAAATAACTAGACAGAAACATACAAAACGGCCAATATTTGATCTAAAAACACTAAAATTTCACCAGGGTTTACTGATTTAGGAATCTATTTTTAAAAAGTGGGTAAGTTTTCCATATATAGAAAAACGCTATGTAGGAAAATCGAATTGAGTGATTTGCTCTATTGCTACAATTTGGAGTCATATCTGTATGAACCAAAATTTCAACTGTGGAACACAATTAGCACATTGTACTTATTATTTGTTATAATTCAAAAACCAGAGTTGTTATACTTTTGAAAATAATACAATATAGTTAAAATATGCTTCCTTTAAACATAGTTTTTGTACAAGGGCAATGATAGATGCAGTTGGACACTTCAACTCTTAAGTGGGATGTGTACTACAATTCTCAAGAGTCCCCTTAAAAGACACAGCATGGGGGCTTCCCTGGTGGCGCAGTGGTTGAGAGTCCGCCTGCCGATGCAGGGGACACGGGTTCGTGCCCCGGTCCGGGAGGATCCCCGCAACGGGAGAGGACACAACAGTGAGAGGCCCGCATACCGCAAAAAAAAAAAAAAAAAAAAAAAAAAAAAAAAAGACACAGCATGTAAGATTAACTCTTTCATGCTATGTTTCTCTTTGAACGTGTTTGAAGTTTTGATAACATCTATTTAAAATTACCATTTTTATTTCATATGTGTGTATGTTTCTAGAGGGATTTGCCATCACTTAGCACGAAGGTACGCATGTGAAGTGAAGCATCTTAATTTTTAAATTGGAAAATCCCTAGCAAGAATTTTAATAAACAGAAATTTAACAATTTTAATAAATAAAAATAAAGTAAAAATCTAGATTTTAATAAATCCAGAACCATTTCACACTTTCCAAACTAGCAGTTTTAAGATTTGTTTCAACAGTAGAAACTCTTTTGTCACCAAGGCTATTGCCCCAGAATCATACCCCTGCCTCTCCCTCTAATGGAAACCAATTACTCTTATCTAAGTTTCAGGGGGAAGCTGCAAAGCGAAAAAAACAAGAACTGTTTAGAACCAACTAGGCCCAAGAGAGCAGATTTGACTTCCAGTAGACCTTGAGCCTCATTATAAGCTCACTGTAAGACTAAGTGACACACCCACCAGCGCCATGACAGTTTACAATTGCCATGACAACAGCTGGAGAACAGCAAAGGAGAGCTGCATCAGTTCTGGGTCCAAACCACACCCATGTTACTGGATAACGCATGAATATTCCTCCGATTCTGTCCACTTCCCTCCATTTTATCTCAACTCTCCTATATATTTGGTGCCTCCACCCGAACTGGATTGAGAAGTTAATTTGCAAACTAGGCTCCTGCTTCTCCATCCTTTGGCTGTTGAATAAAGCTTGTGCTGTTCCAGTCTCAGCATCAGTTTCCTTAATGACTGTGGGAATCCGATGACTCCAAAGCTGGTCTGGTCGACCAATTCAGTAACACTTTCCCAAATAAAGTCTTATTTAGACTTTAGAGTTTTATAAAACAGAATCTTAACTGTTCTGCTTAAAATGCTACGAGCCTCCATTTCCTACAGAAGATCAGGATTGGAGTCCAGGGCCCCTTGCTTGGTATTGCCTTCTTTCTCACTTCTGAGGATCCTAGCAACACTTTCTGGGACTCTCCAACTCCTTAGGACACCTTAGCATCTGTGTGACAGGGACCCACCAGTGCAATGGCGTGCTTTTTTTTTTTTTTTTTTTTTTTTTCCCCGGTACGCAGGTCTCTCACCGTTGTGGCCTCTCCTGCTGCGGAGCACAGGCTGCGGAGCACAGGCTCCGACGCGCAGGCTCAGCGGCCATGGCTCACGGGCCCAGCCGCTCCGCAGCATGTGGGATCTTCCCGGACCGGGGCATGAACCCGTGTCCCCTGCATTGGCAGGCGGACTCTCATCCACTGCGCCACCAGGGAAGCCCAATGGCGTGCTTTTTAATGTGCACATCTTGCTATTCCCTCTCTTGAAGAAGGTGAGGTGGATTGTTTTGTCACCAGAAAACTCCATTTTTATTAATATTTCTCATTATTTTAGATACTGCTAATGTTCCACGTGGTTTAACCTTCCACGTGGTTTGACCGTCTACTTTGTCTACAATAATACTGAGCATAAATTACTTACTCATGATTATATCAGTTAATCTTAACCAAATTCGTTAACACTAGGCCACCATCCTTCACACTTTGTTCCGATATCACTGTTCCAGAAAGCGTCCCTGAGTCCCCTCTCAGGCTGGGTTAGATGCCCACTCAGGACCTCGGAGCTTCTAGGGCTTAGTTCTGTATCACAGCACATTACATTGACATTATCTATTTACTTAATTGTCTTTGGTCACGAGACTATAAACTTCTCAGAAGACGGTTGATTTTTAAATTCATCTCACAGATAGTCATAGTTTGAAGAGTAGTAAAGAAAAATTATTTCAAACGTTTGGATAGGTAATGTTACTATTAACCACACTCCTACCACAAGCATTAGTCAAAAAATCTCCCACATACATTGTAACAGTTACTCATGTGATAATCCTCTGTGCTTCAGACATTTACCGTGACTAAACTATGTTTTGTTATCATACATGCCACACTCCACTGAGGGAGAACTATGTGTGCCCTATTCAGTCAGCATCTGGCACTATGCAGGATACATGGTTACCCTCAGTAAATACCCTTGCAGAAATTCACGAACAAATGAATGGATGGATGGTGAATGAATGAATGAATGAATATAATGGTTTCTGAAATTTAGTTCAGTTCTATCTAGTCACAATTCCCTGCTGTGATTCCATAGATGAGGCTCCAAAAAGCCCCACAAATAATCATGTTGGTGGAAGTGAATTAATTTTAAGTGCTACAAGCATATCAAATGAGAATAATAATGTTCAAAATTAGCACTCAGGAAAAATATGTGCTATTATACAACATATTATTAACCTTTCAAACTCACTTTTCTCTACACAAAGTTAATAGAAGGTAGAAAACAAATTAAGATAGGAAAGGCAGAAGGAAAGAGAGGGAGAAGAGTGAACAAAGAATGAAGGGAGAGAGGGAGAAGGGAGAGAAAGAAAGAATAAGGTCCCTTTCAAATAGAGAAGAACTCATTCTAAATCAGTTCTGTGGGGCATGGAATATCCTGAGAAATATGTCCTTGGGGTGATGTTTATTTTCAGTGCAGTCATAACTGATAAATGCAGGAATTACATCACATATTTGAACCCACTAAGTTTCAGATCCTTAAAATCTCAAGCCAAACTGAGAGGGCATCTCCCAATATTAAAAGTTAGGACTTGTTTGAAATTTCCTCGTGCCTTCAAATCTGAAGCCACCTGATGCAACCAAAAAAGTTCAGTCAATGTAGAGCTTCCCAAAGACTCTAATTTCGAGAGTTACAAGTTTAAGTGTGAATAAGAGAAGGGAACTGGCTCAAAGACATGATTAAAATATTAAAAACGTTTTGCATCATATTTAAATGAAATAACTACTTAAAATGTACAATTATAAAAATAAACAAATGTGAAAAATATTTGCTTTGCAAGTATCAGGTACCTATTGTGTGTCTATCAATGTTTACTGAAAGCTGCATGGTTTATTTTTCTGCTTCCAACAATTGATGTGTGATGGTTTATTTTATGTGTTAATTTGACTATACTAAGGGATGCCCAGAGAGTTGATAAAATATTACTTCTACTATAAGCCAATATCACTGACGAATACAAATGCAAAAATTCTCAATAATACTTGCAAACCAAATTCAGCAACACATTAAAAGGACGATTCACCATGATAAAATGGGATTTATCTTTGGGACACAAGGATGGTTCAACATATGCAAATCAATGTGATAAACCACATTAATGGAATAAAAGAAAAGAATCATACAATCATCTCAGCAAACACAGAAAAAGGATTTGACAAATTTCAACATCCATTCAGGATAAAAAATTAAAAAAAAAACTCTTAACAAAATAAGGCACAGAAGGAACATATCTCAACACAATAAAGGCCATATATAACAAGCCCACAGCTAACATCATACTCAATAATGAAAAACTGAAAGCTTTTCCTGTAAGATCGGGAACAAAACAGGGTGCCCCCTCTCACTGCTCCTATTCATCACAGTATTGGAAGTCCTAGCTGGGCAATCAGACAAGAAAAAGAAATAAAAGGCTGAGAATTGAAAAAGAAGAAGTAAAATTGTCTCTATTTGCAGATGACATAATCTTATATAGAAAAAATCTTAAAGACTCAACTAAAAAACTGTTAGATCTAATCAATGAATTCACTAAAGTTGCAAGATACAAAATTAACATGCAAAAATCAATACTATTTCTATACACTAACAATGGATTTTGTGAAGAAGAAAGCAAGCATTTACAATAGTATCAAAGATAATAAAATACTTGGGAATAAATTTAACCAAGTAGGTGAAAGACCTCTACTCTGAAAACTACAAATTTTTCAATAAAATCAAAGAAGACACAAATAAACAGAAAGACATTCCACATTCATGGATTGGAAGAATTAATATCCTTCAAATGTCAATACTACCAAAGCCATGTATAGATTCAATACAATCCGTATCAAGATTCCAAAGGCATTTTCTACAGACATAGAAAAAAAAAAAAACTCCTAAAATTTATATGGAACCACAAAAGACCTTGACTAGTCAAAGAAATCCTAAGGAAGAACAAAGCAGGAGGCATTACACTTCCCGATTTCAAGCTATACTATATAGCTACAGTAAACAAAACCGTATGGTACAAGCATAATACCAGACAGACAGATCAATGAAACAAAATGAAGAGCCCAGAAGTAAACACAGGCATATACGGTCAACTCATATATGACAAGGGAGCCAAGAATACTCAATGGAGAAAATACAATCTCTTCAATAAATGGTGCTGGGAAAACTGGATATTTACATGTAAAAGAATAAAACTTGACTCCTATCTTACACCACTCACAAAAATTAACTCCAAATCCATTAAAGACTTAAATGTAAGACCTGAAACCATGAAACTCCTTGAAATGCGTCTTGGCAATGACTTTTTGGTTATAACATCTAAAGCACAAGCAACAAAATCCAAAATAATCAAGTGTGGCTGTATCAAACTATCAATAAAAAGCTTCTGCACAGCAAAAGAAATATCAACAAAGTGAAAAGACAATCTACAAAATGGAAAAAAAATTTACAAACCATGTATCTGATAAGGAATGAATATCCAAAATATATTTAAAAAACACATACACTTCAACAGCCAAAAAAAACAAAAAAACCAACTAACCCAATTAAGAAATAAGCCAAGGACCTGAATAGACATTTTTCCAAAGAAGATATACAAAAGGCCAACAGATATCTGAAAAGTTGCTCAACATCACTAGTCATTAGGGAAATGCAAATTAAAACCACACTGAGATATCACCTCACACCTGTTAAAATGGTCATCATCAAAAAGACAAGAGATAACAAACACTAGTATGGATGTGGAGAAAAAGGAACCCTCACGCACTGTTGGTGGGATCGTAAACTAGTATAGCCACTATGGAAAACAATATGGAGGTTCCCCCCAAAATTAAAAATAGAACTACCGCATGATCCAGCAATTCTACTTCTGGGAATATATCTAAAAGGAAACAAAAACACAAACTCAAAAGGATATCTGCACCCCCATGTTCACAATGTTCACAGCAGCATTATTAACAATAGCTAAGACATGGAAACAACCCAAGTGTCCACTGATGGATGAACGATGAATGAATAAAGACGTTTTTATAGATGTCTCACAAAATATACATTATATATTATATAATACATATTACATACAATATATATTACATTTTTTTTGATATATATACACACACATATTCGAGCCATAAGAAGTGAGGAAATCTTACCATTGGCAACAACATGGACAGACCTGGAGGGCATTATGTTAAGTGAAACAAGTCAGACAGAGAAAGACATACTGTATGATCTCACTTATATGTAGAATCTAAAAAACGAACAAACTGATAGAAAAAGAGGTCAAATGTGGGATTACCAGAGATGGAGGAGGGTTGAGGGGGATTGGAGGAAGGTGTCAAAAGGCACAAACTTCCAGTTATAAGGTAAATAAGTACTAGGGGTGTAATGTACAACACGATGGCTACAGTTAGCACTGCTGTATGATATAGAGGAAAGTTGTTTAGACAGTCAATCCTAAGAGCTCCCATCACAAGAACATCTTTTTTCTTTTCTTTTTTTATTTTCTTTATGTTGTATCTATATGACCTGATGACTATTAGGTGAACCTTTTGCTACAATCACTTCACAATATATGTCAATTAAACCACCATGCTGTATACCTTAAACTTATACAGTAACGTATGTCATTTAATCCTCAATAAAACTGGAAGAGAGCATTATTTCTAGGCATGCCCAAGAGGGTGTCTCTAACAAGAGATCAGCATTTGGATCAGTCGACTGACTAAAGAAGCTCGCCCTCAGGAATCCTGGCGGGCACCATCCAATCTGTTGATCATCTGAACAGAACAAAAGGGCTGAGGAAGGGAGAATCTGCTCTCACTGTCTGAGCTGGAACATCTACCTTCTCCTGCCCGTGGACCTCAGCCCTCCCGCTTCTCCAGCTTGCAGACAGCAGGCGGGGACTTCTCAGCCTCCATAATCACATAAATCAATTCCTATAATAAATCTCCTCATATACACATATAATAGGATAGACGTCTACATATCATCATGGTTCTATTTCTCTGGGGAACACTGACTAATGCAGGCTGAATCTATCCTTTTAGACAAAAGTAGCCTCAATCTATTCTATTCTTTAAATCATCATAGAAACAATTTCCAAAATCTTCTTCCAGTAAACTTCATAACACATCTCGTACAGACAAAAGCGTTTACAGAATTTGATCATGCCTGCCATTTTGTAGAAGAGAATAATTATAGAGTAGTCACCGCCATGGTTTTACTGTGGAGAGAAAAGCAAACGGAGTGGTAGAAAGAAACATGCATCTCCTGTCAAGCTCCAGGTAGTAATTGTAAACAATGATTTGGGAAGCAGGCAGTTAAGAATGGATCACTTGCACACCTAAATTAACGTCAAACTCATTTTCTGTAATGGCACCTTTTATGCACCTGTTTTATCCACTGTTTGCTGCCATAAGGTGCAAGTTTCTGATAGCACCTTTCTCATACGTCAAGGAAGTGGCCGTTTTGGAAATTTCACACGGCTCCTTTCTCAGCTACATAGGTGGGAAAGGCCAGATCATAAAACACTGCTCCAGGTGGCCTCTGAGAGCCTCCGTAAGCATGTCACACTCACAAAAATACAACTGAGGAGAGAATTCATGGCATGACACAGGCAGATGGTGGTCACAGGAGCAGCGGCACAGACACCAGTAAGTTGTAGTTTTACCGTCACAATGGACAGCTGAACAGATAGAGCTGCAGCTGGGGTCTGCAGAGGGAGGGTCTCCGGGATGCAAGTCAGGATGTCAACCTCAGTGTCTGCATCTTTCCCTGTAGTGAGAGACTGATGCAGGAAGCACAAGTAACAGATGTAAATATATACTAAATATGGTGTAAGTGAACATCAATTGTGTCTTGTTATATGGACAGGCCCAGTGCAATTATATAGGTTAGAAGCACGAGTTAGCAGTTGTCAGATCTTGGGAAGCACCAAGAAAGCTTGAGAATCAAGTGGATAAGGATGAACAAGGGGCCACTCTTCTAAGGTGTCTAAGTTTCTCTAGTCAATCATCTTGCTGTATTATTATCTTTCATTCTTTGTGCTTCTGAGAAAAGAGTTCTATGTATGTGATTTAAAGACTTAACGGAGGGCTTCCCTGGTGGCGCAGTGGTTGCGCGTCTGCCTGCGGATGCAGGGGAACCGGGTTCGCGCCCCGGTCTGGGAGGATCCCACATGCCGCGGAGCGGCTGGGCCCCGTGAGCCATGGCCGCTGAGCCTGCGCGTCCGGAGCCTGTGCTCTGCAACGGGAGAGGCCACAGCAGAGGGAGGCCCGCGTACCACAAAAAAAAAAAAAAAAAAGACTTAATGGAAACAAACTGAAGAGCTGAAGATGACATACATACTATTCTAACTGTCAACATTGGCTCCATAACTGAGGTGGGTCAGAACAGGCAGAGTAGGACAGTGATTCCAGGGATGAAGGAAACACAGACCGAAGCAGGAGGAGCTTGTGGGGAGGAGGGTACTTTCCTTTCAACACTCTGAAACAGTTCCTTGTGATGCTAATAATCCACCATTAGGCTGAACAATCCAAATCCCTTCATTTTTCCTTCTGAATTATTTCCAAATTAGCATTCCCTTTAAGGTGGACTGTACATTTCTCAAAATATTTCACTGAGAAATATGAAGCGATCACATTCTTTGGTTTAAATACATCTGATCAAAGCTGACAAGATGGGATTGCTACATATCATGCTTACATTTACACACTTCAATAGTCACTGCTTAAAGAATATTACACCGCTGATTCCTCTTTTGTCTGTCGTTTATTACTGTTCAGATCTTCATCTCCAGGACTTTCTTGCAAATTGTTATTATTGCACATAATGGAGTTTATACGTGAATACGTAGTTTAATCCTGTCAAAAACACCATTTCCCCTATACTGGAATGTGACAGAAAAAAAATAAGTCCAAATACCAGGAACTCCCAGAAACGTCCAAGGATTTTACTCCTCAGGCTGAGAGATGAAGCTTAGAAGTTTGCCATGATTTGCTGCACTATCTTTCCACTCACACGTACTTCAGTCCGGACAACCTATCTCTAATGTCATCTAACTCTCTGCTGCTATCTTGAGTTCAGTTATATCACATTAAATGTTGTCCTTATAGCACTAATCCTGCATCTGGTTGTGACGCAACCCCCTCCCCCCATAAGGTGAGCCTCCTGTACTCATTTGAGCACCCTGGAGAAAATCGTGGCTATACGTTAGCTAACCATCCATAGTGTAATTCTGATGCCTGTGGGATCATGGTTCTCTGCTGCTTTTCCTTTCACTTTGGGTCACGGAAAGCACATAGGCATTGCAGGGGAAGTAGGACCCAAATCTAAATTTCAGATTACCTCCTAATTAAATATAATGGAAAATACATATTGACTAAAGAAGTGTATTTCTACTCATAAAAAAGAGCTTTAACTACCATTCTCCTAAGGACATTTTAAACCTTTCATTGGTATTAGTAATCAACATTGCAAAATCAAATTAAATTTTATGATGACTAAAAATATAAGAAATATAAACTTTAGATGTCTGAAAACGTTTAAATATAATTATCTCTTCAGCTTCGGTACGGTCCTCTAAAATATGCAAATAATATTATTTCTTCAATATAATGGGACAAAAGTAAAGCATCTTGAATTCGAATCCGTGCATATTTTAACTACCAAACTACTTTGTCATTAATCAAGAAAAATATACTAAGGAAATCAATATTTTGTACTTGCGTTGTCGTGAAAGAAAATCGAGCTATTATTTATATCTTAAACTCCCCAAAACCTCTGCCCTCCAATAAAAGTATCATCAGTAGTGAAGGAGTTAAAAAGTATGTATAAAGACACTTTAGGACTAGTCAAACTAACGTATCAATAATAGATGAGCAGCGCTCCTCTGTATGATGTAGTCTGTGAAATGTTACACAACGTTGTCTCGTTCTTGTGAAACACTTCAACAGAACCCCGTGTGCGAAGGACAGATCCCTGAGGACAACTCCGTCTGTACTGCCAACCACAGTTCTGTTTTAGATGAAAAGGCTGTGAGGGAACCTTCACAGGCTTCCTAATGGTTCAGTGGCTTCATCTAATGCTCCCCCCTAATTGGCCCTGCATTCAAGACACTCAGTCAATGATGCAGTATTTAGATCTCTGACAATTACACACTCCCAGGCCAGGGAAGAGTTTCCCATCAGAGAGCAAAAAGGATTCATGGCTTCAAGTCTTACGGAGAGAGAGAGGACAGTTGTTAGTTGAGTTCCCGATGGTATTAGAAGATTCTATCTGAACAGTGAAAGCATTGTCAGAAGTGGTTCATCTGTTGAAGAAAGTAGAGCATGCAAAAACTGTAGAATATTTGGTCTGCATAAACCTTACCTTTCATTCTTTTGTTTCAGGATAAACTGGGGTGCCTCGTGAGAGACTATAAAAATATATATCCATCATGAGGAAAGCTACCTTCTACAAACAGAAATGGAAGAATAAAGAAGGCTGCGTCAAAGAGTTACAATGCCACTTCTTATTACTTAAGTCACTTGGATCGTAGTTTAAAATCACATTTTATATAAAGAAACTACTTGCTTAGAAAACTACTCTTTCCAACAGGTTTGGCCTGAACCCAGAGAAACAACTCTCTCTTTTAATTCAGCCTCAAGGTAACACGCGCAAAAATTTGTTATCCACATTTCTACATTTCTGATGGCTAAAGTCATAACCTAACGTGATTTCAATATACAGCATAGTGTCTCCACATTTCAGTTTTCTCATCTGTAAACAGGAAAAATATTAATATCTGGAAGAAGGAAACAAGGGAACTGAGGGACAATAGGATTTTATTCCATATTGTCACCGTGATTACTTTTTTAAATTCAGAAAATAAATTTTATGAGCCAAATATCTTTTAGTGTGCTCTCAAATAAATCACCTTCTCACAGCCTCCTGCAAGACTGAATATTTAGTATTTCAACGTGGGGACAATGGAAAAATTGAAGCTCATCCCAAGCCTGGAAGAACCAGACACGGTGGAAGAGGGTATGTTGGTCTTCCTGCCACTGATCACTTGACATCCCCGTGGAAGGAGCTTTGAGGACCAACAAGTAGGCAAGGGGGGCAGCTGGGCGTGGGCGTAAGTCATTTTTCCCTCACAGGAATCAAGCAACACCCATCAGGCAGAAAGGACTTGCCTCTCAGCCTGGGATTCTAGAGTCTAGTCCGTCACCTAGAAGTGAAACGATGATCAACTCTGTATCATTTAGTCAGAAATCAGTTATCAACTCAAATGTTTAGGGAGGTCCGAAAGCTATTATACAAAAGGAGTTAATACTGGAATTTTTGAAAATAAAAACGTCTCCATTATGTCTATACAATTTTGCAGAGGCACTCAAAAGCAATAAACAAAACATTTAGGTTCGGAAATACACTTTCTATTCACGCATTAATTAGTTACATTAAGGGCTTTCTAAATCAGCTCCCGTATGTCCAAGGAAGAAAATCTGCTTTCTTCTGATGAAAGCCCCAGCCCAGTGGCGGCTGGTAAATCATCAGTGACTAGCTCTGAGGAGTGAGAGGAGGGCCTGACTGGAGTTTGCGTATCTTTATGACATGAACACTTCCACCATAATCGATTTTTAGCTACCAATATGATGCCACTGGATGCAGAGTCGGAAGGCGATGCTGAGCAGCATATACTGTTGCACAGAATTTCTACCCTACAGACACCACAGATGTAACATCACCCCTGCAGCACCAACAACAGTGCAATGCAGTAAAATAACTAGCAAGGGTTGAGACTGGGATATTTATTACTTTGGATTTTAATATAATTTAAAATGTATGTAATTAATGCTTAATAAAGGCTGTGTTTAACAAGTGGCTCACAGAATTTCTGGAAACATAGCAGGAAATTCTCCCCGGTTGGTACGAGCTGGCCCTAGTACATCACTGCCTTCATCTGCAGATAAAAGGCAAATGTACAGAAGAGAGAACAGAAATCGAAGCACAGGAAATTCAATTAAAATATAAGGAGGACTTGGCTACTAGTGAAAATGTCCATTCTCAGAGATATTTAAGAATCGACAGCAGGGTCTTCGGTATTGAAGATTCATGCTTTGACCTGCTGTAGTGCTAAAGACGGGTCTAGATCATTTCTTAAAGACCCCTCAAATCTAAGATATGATATGTTTCATGAATTATAATTTGAAAGAGCGCCCTCATCAAGAATTTATATTTTAAATACAAATTGATAACGAGTTGCCATTAACAAGAATTTTATATTTCCCATTATCTTAATTATGATCAGTCACAGCTAGTTATCAGTACAGGAAACGCAACTGGAGAGCAGAGCATTCCACTTTGTACTTTAATTAACAGATTTAACCAATCAACCTCTGTAGCCTGGTGCTTCCCACATGCAAGCACTTATTATACTACCTGTGAATCAAGACCAAAGTATAACCACAGTCTCTAATGACTGCAATAGAGAGAAACTGTCAGAAATATATTTATGACTTATCATCACATCCATTGAGCTCTTATCTCTTATGAGAATCTGACTGCTACAAACCTATTCCAATACCTCTTGTTAATAAAGGAGCTAGGCCTCTGTATGAAACCATTCTTAACACGAGTACCTGTGGACAGAGTGGAGAGAAGAAAAACACTTAATCCTACTTAATGATTCAGGAATACAATTAATCAGCAAAGCCATTCTAAGGAGTGGTCCTCTAGGCAGAAAAGAAAGAAAAAAAAAAAGAAAGAAACCTAGAAAAACAGAACAAGATCATCAACATTGGCACGCTCTTGCCCTCCCTTCATTTAACAAAGGCTGTCTTAATTCTTGCAATCAGAGCCCTTGTCAGTATCCCCAGCCCGGCTGCCTACCGGCCTTCAGCCTCATCTCCCGTCCCAATAGACAGATACTTCTCTTCCAAATCTAGGAACTGGGGATGTTTTTACAAGAGTCCAGCAGAATAGCAATCTGCTAGTTCAAGGATTTCACCTGCCCCAACTCCGTGATTAAGCAAGACTCAAGGATGTCCCCAGATTTTTTTCTTTACTATGCCCATCTTAAAATATCTATTCTCCAATCCTCTACCTAGACCTGCGCAGAATCTAAAACAGAGTGGATATATGTATATGTGTAACTGATTCACTTTGCTGTACAGCAGAAACTAACACAACATTGTAAAGCAACTATACTCCAATAAAAATTAATAATAAAAAAAGGAATGTTCCATTAAAGGACATTTAGGGCCTATCTCCTGTTTTATTTTAGTATCTGCCAAATATATCAAATTAAAAATGTAAATAAGATAGCTTGTGCTATGTGTCATTTGCTTGTTCTACCATTTAACTGGCATTTTGAACACCAATCATTGACAGATGAAGTGTTATCTTTTAGTCTAATGTTACGTTCTGTTGTAAATGCATGAAGATTCACACACATTAACGTCAATTAGTGTTAATGGGGATGAAAAGCATGAATTTTTGATGCACCTGAGAAAGAAGGTTCCGCTTTAACCTTATCAAGTATTTGCCAAATAGTCTCCCTAAAACTGACATTCGAAATGTCTTCAAAATTGTTTGAAAAATCTTTTTCCAAAATTAATGTTAAAATTTCTTTGCAGTGTAACGTAAGTATTACAAGAAAATCAAAATAAGCAATTAAAAAGATAATCATTTGTGGGTTTCTTTCCAACCTTCTCATTTTTTGTCTAAATTACTATAAATGTTAACTTACCTATGAATCAGCTTTACTTTCAGAATGATTCATACATTTATTCTCCTCTTCCATATTATCTCCACAATGATATTAGACACCTAACTTTCAAAATGCAACACTAAAAGGCACCCAGTTCTCCAGCCCCGTGCCAGGGCGCCCCTCCCAGCAGGCGGATCAAGTGCTGGATTTCTGTCTAACACACAACACCTGTGTGCCGCACACAACCTCATATTCATGCTCTGATCAAATACGCTCTGCTTCTTATCTTCCTGGGTCCCTCCATTTGGCTGGTCACCTGTTTGTTCCATTTTTCTTCCCCAGCACTATTACTGCTTCTTTCACTGGGACCTTGGGAAGACGGGAAGGTAGATGCTTCTGTGGTTTGTCATCTTGTTGTGAAAGCCCTCAAATTTTCTGTTTTCTGTTCTGATTTTTATTTTTATCTTTAATGAGTAATTTTTGTTAAGCGCTTGAAATCCTGCTATTGAATGCAAGATGCACTTCACCTGATGAAAACATATGCTTAAGAAAACTGTCAAAATATACACAAATCTATCTGCTTTATTTTCTGCTCACATATACAAACACTTGCAAAGAAACTGCAAAGTTTATATTAATATGTCTCTAATGCCAAAATCTTAAGTAATATTAACTCAAAATTTCTTAGGCTTACATTTGAAATTCCTCCTTTATATAATCTGGATAATTGTTCAAATGTTTCCCAGAGACCTCAAGTATACATTGTAAAATTGGTGAGAGAAAGGTGAAAAAATATGGACAGAGCAGCTCATTTTTTAAAATAGAAAGTACTATCGAAGTTCTGGGGAGAGAAGGCAATTTATTTTTCAACATCTTATGATCAGGATTATCCTCTTAGAGGGAAAACAAACCAGGCAAAACAAAAATCCACATGGAAGTGACCAGAATGAAAATGATTTTATTAAAACTGGGGACCATTTTTTTAAAAAATCAATAGCACTTGATATTTTACGAAGAATAAAATAACACAAGTATATATAAATATTTCCATTTCAGTGAACTTTGTGCATTTCCATTTTCTCAGTTTTACCACTTTAAGTCCTGTTTTCCCTCCTGTTCTCATCTATCTTTATGCTCGCTCTCTCTCTCTCTCTTTTATTCTTTTTTTTTAACATCTTTATTGGAGTATAACTGCTTCACAATGGTGTGTTAGTTTCTGCTTTATAACAAAGTGAATCAGCTATACGTATACATATATCCCCATATCCCCTCCCTCTTGCGTCTCCCTCCCACCCTCCCTATCCCACCCCTCTAGGTGGACACAAAGCACCAAGCTGATCTCCCTGTATGCTCTCTCTCTTGACTGATCTCCTCCAAGGCTTTAAATACCAGTATTGGACATGGCGCCCAAGTCTGAATATTTGGTCCAAAGTTGTCCTCTGAGTTCCAAGCTCAGACACCTGACAGCTACCTGGCCTTAGGTGTCAGAATCTTAAAGTGTCTCAAACAGAACCCTTCTGTCTCCAAACACTCCTGGCTCCACCTTCACACCCACAACACCCAATTTCCCCACTTTCAGTAAAAAGCACTGCAATTCAAGTCTGTTACACAAAATGTGCGGGTCAACCCCTCAGCAAGTCCTAGGCTTTTACTCCTAAATCATGTCCCGAGTCCACCCTTTCCCCCATCTGCCCTGATTCGAATTCCCGCATGTGTCTGATTCAAATTCTCCCTTGCTCAGAATAACAGAAGAAGATCCTGGCTGCCATTTCTTCTCTTGTTTCTCTCTAGTCTACTCTCTACTCAGCAATGAGAGTAGTTTGAAACACAAGTCACTGGATGCCAGGACTCTGTTTAACATGCTCCAGTGGATCCGCGTTGCTCTTTGAATGAAGGCCGGTGCCACCGCAGGTGTGCAATGCCATCTCACCGCATGCACCCCATCTCATGCTGTGCCCTCGCCACACCAGACTCCTGTCACATCTAGAAACGTTCAAGGCTCTTTCAAAACTGGAGGCTTTGCACATTTGGCTTCCTCTCCTTAGAATGGTTCCCCTCCCTCTGCAGGACTGAGAAGTCTTCCTGACCACCCCAGCGAAGAGGACCCCTCCCTACTTCTCTGGGTATATTACACTTTCATCTCCTTCATGGCACTTCATACTTGTAATTAGGTAATCTTTGTTTACATATTTATTGGCAGCCCTTCTGCCCTCAGATATAAACTCCAAAAGAGCAGGCCTACATCTGAATAGCTCACACCTGTATACCCAACGCTTGGGACTCAATGAATAATTGTTAAATGTTGTTGATTATTTCAAGTACAGGAAGCAAAGAACACAGTAAAGAGAGTGCAGATTCAAATCTGAACCCTGGTTCCATCATTTACCAGCTGCATAGTCTTGGGCATGTCACTTAAACTCTCTACCTCAACTTCTAAATCTCTAAAATGAATGGTTGTGAGAACTACATGACTTCAAAAGCATCTAGAGCAATGCCCGGCACAGAAAAAAAAAAAAAAAAAAAAAATCAATGAAGTTTAGCTATTCATTTATGCTTTAATTTATTCTCCAAGTATTTACTGAGTGCTTACCCTTTGCAGGGTGTAGTGTAAAATTCTGTGAGTAAATCAGTCTTTGCCATTTGTGGACTTGAAATCCAGTAAAAGAAACAGCATGTACACAGAGATAAACACAAAGTTTGCTAAGGGCTGCTGTAAACAAGTAGCACAAACTGGGTGGCTTAAACCACAGAAATTCTATTGTGTTACAGTTCTGGAGGCTAGAAGTTTAATATGAAGGTGTTGGCAAGGCTGCTTCCTTCTGAGGGCTTTGAGAGAGAACCTGCTCCATTCCTCTCGCCCAGCTTCCGGTGGCTCGCTGGCAATCTCTGGCTTTTCTTGGCTTGTGGAAGTATCACCCTGTTCTTCCTTTCACGGGGCTTTCTTCATGTGTGCATGCCTGTGTCCACATTTCCCTTTTAAATAAGGAAACTCAACTAATTACACCTGCAATTGTCCTTTTTCCATATAAGGTCAGGCTCTGAGTTATCGGGGGTTAGGACTTCAACATAAGAATTTGGGGGGAACACAGTTCAACCCATAAGACTCTAAGGATATAACATTTCTTAAGCAAATTCAACACTCTGTACACTTAAATAACAAGAGAGCTGTAAACGGATTTGGATTTGTAGAAAATTGGCTAACGCAGAATATTGTAATGGTTTCAACAGCAATCACGTTATAACTAGTCTCATTATTAGCCAAAATTTTAATTTCTCTTTTTCTGTTTCATAAGATGAACCAGAGTATTTAAATATAGAAAAAGAATAGAAACGAAAGGATTACAAATTATATTTTTCAGGAGAAGAGAAAAAGCTATTAAAATTTAAAACATCTTAAAACAAAAGCATCAGTACATCTACAGAGTAAAATAAATGTATCTGCATCCACTGCCAGATATCTATGATAAGTGAGGGGTACCCTTCATAAAACTTTGTTTAAAAACGTGTTACCACAACTACACCACCATCATTCAGACACCTCTCAACACCTTTTCTCTCAGCATCATAGTGTCAACAGGTGATCACAAGATGGCTTGAATGTGGAGTGGAGAGACAGTTAACTGATTTTCACTGTGACAAAAAAATTACTAGTTTTATTTCATTTGACAGGATGTTCTCTAAAATAAAAACAGAGTCCATCTAGGTGTTAAGAGCTGCTTGTTTTCTATAAATCCTCTAAAGATTTCTGTTACTGTGGATATGTAAAGTAAGAGTTCGGGATTTTTAGGCCTCATAGGAATATGGTGGTAACCTGTCCATAAAGCGATGCAAGGTGCAGTAAATCTCCCCTGGTAATAACCGTAGGGGGGACAAAGTTGCCCCCTGTGATGCTGAGAGGACATCTAAAGCTCGCGGGAGCAAATCCCTGCCAAGCTGAATTCAACATTTCACTGAGGCCATTCTGAGAAAGTGGCTCAGAAATGCATGTGGAAGAAATTTTAGACTGAAAAACATGCCATTAAGACTCATGTAAATGTGGCAACCAAAAACAATTTACTAAAAGCATATGATCAAGTGTTTCACACGTATATAATAATAAAATACACATTATTCTGAAACAAGAAAAATCAAAAGTAGCCTTACAAAAATGTGTCTAAAGTTCTTGCATGACTTGATGCATCTGTTACCTGGTGATAAACTGCTTTTTCAGAAAAGATTTACTGTGCACAGTTTTCTATGGGCATATGCACTCACGCTTTTCGCACTCTCTCCAAGCTCATTTAGCAGAATTAAGAACGTGAATGTGGAATCGGAGGCAAACACACAAATGCGCTCGAGGGTAGAAGCGCAGTAACATGGGAGGTGGCCAGAGCAGTGCAGTGAAGGAAGTAGAAAGAAGAGTGAGATTTTGCAAACCAAAGCGCATCCAAACACACTAGCCTCAAAATGGTAAATTCTCTCTAATGATATCCCCAATCTGGGGAGGAGGGAGGTCGGATGAAGTGTGAACGAGATGATAAAAATCTTTCATTTGCTTCTTTAACTTTAAGAAGGAGTTAATGAACCATCTTTTAATGGTCCGCACAGTGACTTAGTCACCAGCACGCAGATTCTCTTCAGCCAACGTGTCCTCCGAATACCACTCCCCCTCAACACCCGCACTTATTTGTTGCTTCATAACCCCCATCTTCCAACAGTTGGGGGGAGCGGAAAAAAACATGACAGGGAAAAAAATGACAGCTGGTTTCAGTGGAAAGAACAAGAGATCTGGGAGTCCTACCCAGTGGCCTGCTGGAGGGGGCTTACACCAGATCAGAAAGTTAGACTTTTAGGATTTTATGAGCCAGTTGTAAAACACAACCATTATTTTAAAATAAATAATAAAAACTTTAAATTGTATTAAAAACAGACGGACTAAATATTTAAAACACAACCTTGCCTCATTATTTTACTGTCTTCCTTTCTCTATGCTTCTGAGGTTATTTATGCTTATTTTATCTGTATGATGGATATGCTATGTAATGTTGTACTTCAAATAGGCCAAGGTGGGACTATTTACACCAAAGAAATTGGCAAATGCTAAAAATCAGGGTGTAACATTGTTTTGCTGATCGTCTAGACTTTAAAAAGTGATGGAAAACTTTTTTTCTAGTAATGTGTATTCAACCTAAAACGTGTCATGTCATTATATTGCCAATAGCACAAAAGAATTGAGGCAACCCCCCAAAATGGACAGAAGACCTAAATAGACATTTTTCCAAAGAAGACATACAGATGGCCAATAGGCACATGAAAAGCTGCTCTACATCGCTAATTATCAGAGAAATGCAAATCAAAACCACAACAAAGTATCACCTCACATGGGTCAGAAAGGCCAACATCAAAAAGTCTACAAATAATAGAAGCTGGAAAGGGTGTGGAGAAAAGGGACCCTGCTACACTGTTGGTGGGAATGTAAATTGGTACAGCCGCTACGGAGAACAGTATGGAGGTTCCTTAAAAAAATAATAATAGATTTACCATATGATCCAGCAATCCCATTGGTAGGCATATATCCAGAAAAAATGAAAACTTTAATTCGAAAAGATACATGCACCCCAATGTTCACAGCAGTCCTATTTACAATAGCCAAGACATGGAAGCATCCCAAGTATCCATCAACAGATGAATGGATAAAGAAGATGTGGTACATATATACAATGGACTATTACTCAGCCATAAAAAAGAATAAAATATTGCCATTTGCAGCAACATGGATGGACCCAGAGATCATCACACTAAGTGAAGTAAGTCAGACAAAGACAAATATTATACGATATCACTTATATGTGGAATCTAAAAAAAATAATACAAATCAACTTATTTACAAAACAGAAACAGACAGACATAGAAAACAAACTTATGGTTACCAAAGGGGGAGGGGGGGAGGAGGAGGGATAAATCAGAGGAGTATGGGATTAACAGATACACACTACTATATATGAAATAGATAAACAGCAAGGATTTACTGTACAGCACAGGGAACTATATTCAATACCTTGTAATAACCTATAATGGAAAAGAATCTGAAGCTGTACACCTGAAACTAATACAGTACTGTAAATCACCTATAGTTAAATTAAAAACAAAAAAATCGAGGAAATAATTTTCCAGTACTTGAAAACTATTACCCAATTCCGCAAAGAATCTGCTCATATGTTGGAGGAGGTCATGGAGAGGACCTGACCTCCAGTTGACCCTCGAGCTGGACCCGGGCAATGAGAGGCTCCCCACTCCCTCCCAGTCCTCGAATATATGTCCTGCCCACCATTCCCTCAGTTGGGGCTGTTTCAAGGATGCAGCCTGGACAGAGCAATGTGTTGTTGAGACCCTCTGGACGGTAGACATGACTGAACCCAAAAAGGCCTCCAAATAAACTGAAGATTCTGGCTGCTGTGGGCGGGGCGGAGAGCAACTCATCTTGCGGCCCCCGCAAGCCTTGTAAATTCTCTTGCAAATTAAACCTGCCGCCTACCAGTCAGGAGTTGCCTGCCTCTCCTGCCCCTCCTTGGCCTCGGGCTATGGGGGGCCAGTCTAGAATTCCATCTGGGTTCGAACCAATATCCCGTCATCGATGGAGTGAAGTTACAATACCGACTTCCTGGTTTCACCTTCCTATTCCTCCTCAAAGGAAATAAAAATAGTAACCAGCATTTATGTCCGAACTACAGAACCAAGAGTTCATCAAGTTCATCAAACTAAAGAGATTCTGCCAGAATTAATCGGTTATGTAGAATTTACAATAAAGAGTACTGCGTATTTTATTATTATTATTTGTCAAAGTGACTGCTACACATCCTTATATATATGTAAGATTTATAATGTATTATGTAACAACGTAAAATATACATATATGTTTTGTTTTGTCCGAGATCCAATTATTAAGTGTTTACCATCACTCGGCTGTCTCTACCATCCAAAACCTATTGATTTGAAGAAGCTGTTTAACTCTACGAGCATCAGCTTCCTCATCTGCAAACTTGTGAAATGGGTGCCTTCCTCAGAGGATAATTTTAGAGGTAAAATAAAATCATGTTCATGCAAAAACCCGGTATGGATCGCAAATGTTAACTACCATCATCCATCCAGCTGTATGTTTTCTGTCCTAATACGAGCTCTTCTCAGCACTCGCAGGGTTTACAAAGATGAACAGCGTTTGATCCTTATCCTCAGGCTGCTTACAGTCTAGTAATGTGGAAATCACTAAAATAATGTAAGAGGATGAAATGTGTTCTAACAGAGGAAAAAGCAACCTACCGTGCAATTAAAGGAAAAGAAGGGATTGGTCTTTACCTGGAGCACCACGTTAAGACTCCATAGAGAAGGTGGAATTCTGAGATAAGCTTTGAAGAGTAAGTTGCATTTCTTTCAGTTGAGAAGGTGTATGTGGAAAATGCAGGCATTCGAGGCTGACACATGAAACACCAAACACATCACCATCACAAGTATTACAACCTCAGCTAAGGAAATCATAACTGCATTGATAAATCTGCTGCATCAAAAACCTTCCATGTTACTTCCACATGAAACAGAAAGGATTATGCTACTATAGATTATACAATCCAGTGTGCCCATCTACAATTTTGCATATTCAAAGGTTGACTAAATATTTATTGTTTTCCCAGCTTATAAGCCACGTCCACTTCTGATAACCAAAGTGTAAATTATCCTCTGACCTTCTTTCCTTAATGAAAATAATCATGTTCCAGTGAATTTTCAAATTATTTTTCAAGGAAACTCTATAAAATACATCCTATTGTTAAATAGGACAAAAGGGACTGTTCCATAGATTTAAAGAAAAGTAGTCACTGATTCCAGACCTATAAATATATAAATTATGCACACATTATGTAAACAATGAAAGCACCTCTAAAGTGAGGGTTTAATGGGAGAGTAAAACACGGAAGAGAAAAGCGAAGCCTTTTAAAACATTCGTGGGTACAAGACTAACTATTAAAGACAGAGCATTATTTTATCCCTCGGTTAATGAGTCTTGCAAGGGTTGACATGACTTGGTCAAGCTCACGGAAAACCTTTTTCCTCTTGCTAGTCAAAATATGCTAGCTAATGTTTGTGACTTTAGAAAACAACACTTGGAAGAAAGCTTGACAGAGCATCTACAGAGTCTGTATTAAGTGTAATAAAAGAGCGATGTCTATTAATCTCTCACACACAAGTCTCACACGTAAGGTCTGTGGCCTTGACCTCAGGTGACTATGAAATAGACCACAGGCCCAGTCTAGGTCCCAACAGGACATATGTCAAGATAAGCATTCGCTCCCCACTGAAAGCCCTATCGCTCTCCACTCTTTCCACTCCACGCACTTCCCGGCAAGCCACCGCACCTTCTCTCCCTGATGACAACTGTCAGTCTGTCGCTGTCTGAACACGCAACATTTCTACCAAATCTAAAGAGAAATTGGAAGGGCAGGGGCTGAAACACTCTTTAAAAACACACAGCGCGACCTCCTTCCTGGAGATCCAAGACTCCTCAATCACCCCCTTTCAACCGCCGGAGGGAAGAACCGCCTCTTAACTAAGACTTGCAGCTCGCCCCGGCTCCTCGGACCTGGGCATTCCCACGCACCTTGTTACACAACGTTACTGGAAACCATCCCGAGAAGAAAGAGCCCACAAGCCCCTGTGAAACTTCAGCGGGAGTGCGGAGGTGCTAAAGCCAGCCGGCCAACCCAGGGGCGGGGAAGCCGCTCACTCCCCCGGCGCCCGGGCGGCAGCCCCTGGACCTCGTGGCGGCGCCCGGCGGGGGCGTGAACCCCCGTGCCCGGGGCCGCGGGGAGACCGCGCCCTCCCGCAGAGCGACCCGGTGAGTGCCCGCGGCGGGGAGGGCAGTGCGAGGGGAGCGGCGGGGAGGGTGGGAGCCGGCGGGAGCGCGGGGCTCGGCCGCCCGCCCGCCCCGCGCCCGGAGCTGCGGCTCCGCGGAGGGAGCCGGCGAGGCCGGTCCCGGGGCAGGAACTCACCAGCTGCAGCGCGCAGAGGCCGATGAGCGCACAGCGCCCGGTGCAGCAGCCCATGGTGCCCGCGTTGTCCGAGCGGCGCGCGCCGCCAGAGGTCCGCGTCGTCCGGCGCCGCTCCCTCCGGACTCCCGAGCAGCCCCCGCCCGGCGCTCGCCCGGCCCGGCCCAGGCCCCACCGCCCCGCGCTCGCCGCTCGGCGCTCTCGGGGCCGGGCTCGCGCGCCGCCTTTGTTAGTTTCCCGGGCGGGCAGAGGTCAGGACGGCGCGCACGACCCGAGCGTCTGGCGGGGGTCCCTGCCGCCCGCCGTGCAGGTCTGCTTCTCGGGGAGGGGGGGCCTGGCGGGCGGGGCGGGGGCGGAAGGGAGGCTACAGATGGTGAGTGGGTGGAAGTCTGTTTAGGGGAGGGGAGTGTGTAGGAGGTGGGCGTCTGAAAAGTGGAGTGGGCCGCGTGTGTGCGTGCGTGTGTGTGTGTGCGTGTGCGTGTGCGTGTGGCGGGAAGGGATGAATGGACGGGAGTGCCGGGGGGAGGGTCGGCCTGTCTCGTTTGGAGTCTGGAGAGGGAGGACGAGGAGGAGAGAATGCGAATGCGAATGAATATGAATGAGCGTGAACGGGGGCGTCTGCGGGTGCTGGAGACCCTCGGCGGCGGGTGGAACTGGGGAGACCCGGGCGCGGCTTTCTCGCTGGGGGCTGTGCTGGGTGTCGGGAAGGTGGTCGAGGCGGGTGCGAAGGAGGGGACCGGGCTCGGCTGAGGTGCCCCGGAGGTGGAGAGGGTGGGAGTGGAGACGGCGTGGTGCCCGTGGGAGACGGGCCTGGAGGCGAGAAGCCGAGAGCGGGCGAGCGCGGCGGAGCGCGGGCCGAGCTCCGAGACGGCGGGCTGCGAGCGCGGGCGCGTCCGCTCGGCCGGCGCTGGGCGCGCGGCCCCGGGGTCTCGGGGCCAGGGTCGCCCCAGCCGCTGCGGCCGGCTGCCCGGAGGGCGCCCCTGCCGGAGTCTCAGGGGGAAAGTTGACCGAGTTGGATGGGCGAGAGGCGGGCGATGCGGCGGCGAGGAGGTGCGCCGGCCGGGAGCGCGGGGATACTGCGGGACGCCGCGAGGAGACCTGGCGTAGGTTTTCTCCGCTAAAACGCTGTTAGAGATTGTCACCAGGCGTGAAAGGAGAGGACGCGTGGCTTTTTCTAGGAATGGAGAATGTTTCCTGGGTGAGGATAAATATGATTTCTCCCTAGAGAGAATGAAATTGTTTGAAAGGGGCTTGGAAATAAGACCTGGTCCCGGATGGTTAAGATCCAGGACAGACTCTCCAGGAACCCCAAGGAGGCCCTCTTGCTCTCTCACCTAATAGATTAGAGCGGAGGAGTTCTGCGGAGGATTCAGTTTCTTCAGGCTCGGTGTCAGATTTCATGGGCACGTTTGCTGTACCTGGTGGAACAACGCACGGGGCTCGCGCACCTGAAAGAGCAGGAACAAGCCTCCCGGCCAGTTGTCTCAAGAGGTTTTCTGCGGATCTTGGCACTGAAACCCCGTTCTAACCCACTGCGGCCCTCCTGGGTCCTTAGTGGTAGGTTAGTGAGAAAAGGAGAGAGGTCTCTGTGTTTTTAAAAATTCACTCCGTGCAGGGAAACTGCTCAAGGCAATCCTTCAGACATCACAGGGAGTTTTGTTTTTATTCGTTTTGAAATTAACTGGCTCTTTCTAAACCGTTCCTTCAGGACTGAGGTTTATAACTTAAAACAGAGTTCCCAGGAAAATTGTTGCATGATGTCTTTGAAATGCTAGTAGGGACACACGGGATATGCTAGTAGGGACACACGGGATAGTCTGAAGATTTGGGTCAATGAAGGGGTCAAGAACACAAGTTGTTAGATTCCACTTCTGTCCATTGTCTGGGAGAAGGGGACGAACAGAGGCAGAAGCCTTTTTTTTTTTAAAGCCAACCTTTAAGACATCAGAGATCATGAGGGCATGCTTCTTTTATGCACAATAAACATAACCGTCACCATTCATGATGAATGAAAACAACAGGAAAAAATAGACCCTGACAAATAGGTAATTTAGCATATAGAAAAGGACAACACAGAAAGTTCCAGGCCACTGACCCCTCTGAAAGCTGTAGGAGGCAGCTGAAGAGGGAGAGAACATGAACTAGTCTACCTACAACTTCCAGAAATGATCACAGCCTCTTCACCATCAGGGATTGTGATGAATGATGATACTAAACATAACGGCCCTTCTTTCCCTCCACATTTACATATGTTTACCCCAGTATCCTTTTTTCATCGTTTTATTTATTTTTTAGGAAGCACCAAATTTGCAGCTAAGATGCACTGGGTCCTTGCCAGGCACCAGGCTAAGTGCTTTATGTGTATTCATTTATATAACCCTCACAACAGCCTATGAAATGGGTGCTATGAGCATCCCCAGTGCAAAGATGTGGAAATGGGAAGAGGGCATCCCGCGGCTACTGAATGGATGAAGAGGAACTCAAAGCCAGGTCCTCTGACTCAAGAGCGCCTTGGTGTACGTGTTCACCATACTGCCTTTAAATCTTAGGATGCAAGTGACACCTGCACTGGCACTAACTGCTCCGCACTGGGAAGCAGGCATAGTAATTTGCATTTACCCCGTCTCCAGAGTCGGTTCCACTCACGTGGTGTGATTCCAGGGAACCAGGAGGGTCCCCCTATACCTTTCCCTTTCCCACTGTCCTCTCTACTGATAGACCCAGATTGGCGTTTCTTCCTTGTACAGTTAAAGACAGTTGAAAAGTGCATTTGGCTTTGAAAGAGAGGAAGAGGAAAGACTCAGAGATGGCACAGTGCTAGTAATAAGTCTAGAAAGTGTGTGAAACTACCTCTGTTTTTCTCTTCGGTCTCTCATTCATTTTCTAAATTGAATTCCATCATGAACTAAAAATCTTCCTCCCTTCCTTCTTTATTTCCTTTCTTCCTCAGTGCTGCCCTCAAATATTTCTTTCTTCTTTTCTTAATTGCTTATTATGTCAAAGGCTATGCTAGCTGCCAAGTTTGCAGAGCTAAGTGATATACTCCCTCTCCTCCCCCGAAGGCTTGGAGGTGGGAAGGGAAAGCAGAAGGTCAATGAAGCGGGGCCCACTTGGCACTGTGTGCTGTCACTGAGTGCTGTCACTGAGGGAATTACCTGTCTCTTGGGGAGGGGAGAGGAGAGGAGAAGAGAGTAGACAGTGACTGAGCAATGGCAACGGTGGGGCCCAGGGAGGATTTTGGAAAAGTTATTAATGAAGAAATAATAATCTAAGGAACAACTAATCCAATGTATGGTTGGTTGTGTCATTCCTCACTGTAGAATCTCAGACAGGTCACTTTGCTTCCCTTCGAGTCCTCATTTTCCTGTGTAAAGTGGGCGTGATGTATGACTTGCCCCATGGGAATAAGCCGGACATTTCTTCTTCATCCTCCACCTACATGTGTCTTGCTCCCTCACCTCATGTCACATCCCATAGAGGCCTTTGCTGACCACACCATCTGATTTAACACCCCAGCCAGTCTATTGCATTTTCAATCAAAACATTGATTTGTTTATAATTTCCCATCTCCCCCACTCAAAAACAGTGCTGTTTCTCTAGTGCTTATAACAATAGTTAAACTCAATATTTGTTGAATTAAAAAAGATAACGTGCACATTTTTAGCATAATACTTTGCACACAGTATTGACTATATATGTATACACACATATATGTAGAATACAGTAAGTATGAAACATATACGTATACACAGGCAGACATACCCTAATGACATCAGAGTCTATGGTTCTTTTTCTTTCTTCTTTTTATTTCTCAGTTTCTTGGTAAAATTCCTTTTGAGAAATTCCAGTCCTGTCCCCCTTAAAGTTGAGAGAGAAGCAAAATATCTATGCACAGGAAGAGTGAGATAACTGAGTTAAGAGAGTGTCCCTAGAGACCAGACTCAGAAGTGCAGATGTCTAGATTTCACAGGACTTCACATACTAAGATTTGAGACACCAGCTTGAAGGAATTAAAGTTCCTCCTTAATTATTTCACTGCTTTTTAAAAAAAATTTTTTTGAAGACTTCCAGGTCTGCATTTTTGTTTGAATGAAATAGTGTGCAGTTTGATCAAGTGTTCTTCTATCTCCATTGAGAAAAGTTCCCAAACGTGCCACTAACTGTGTGTTTTTTTCTCCGGTCCCTGTTTAATGGTGGGCCCTTCCTGGCACCTTTTTTGAGCAATAAAATTTAAAGCCTCCACACATCCTCCTGCAACTAGCTTAACTTCATGAATATCTGACAGACATTGTAATGACAGGATGGCTGCTCAGTTGGAGCAAAGATAAGGTTCACCCTGGAGCAAAATGTGGAGACCTACTAGAGGAGCGTGTAAAGCATGGCGGTAAAGGCTGTCCAATGCCTGTTGAGGCCACAGTCAATTCTAGTTGAACTGATTCACTTGTTATGCATAGCAATGAATGTCCCAGAGTGTTGGGGACATGGGAGAGAGATACCTCTTGCTATTATAAGCACTTTACATCATAGCATTTAAAAGTGACTCCTACGCCAAAGGGCTGTTTTATTAGGAGGTAAGGTGAGAAAGAAGTGGAAGATGGATAGGGGATGTGAGAGTGTTTTTAAGGACACCAGAAAGCCTGGAAGATTCGAGAATTACAAAAGGAGAAAGAGCAAGGAAATTTCTTTGGAATATTTTGCTTCAAGAATTATTAGTAATAACTAGTTTTAAAATTTGAAAGGGATAGCCAAGCACCGTCTTTTTAAATTTCTGTTTGGGTTAAAAACTAAGCCTCAATTAATATTTACCTAGCACACACTTTAGTGGTCTAACAGCACTGATCTTGTGGCTACTATTATCATAATTAATATTGCAATGATATGCATGTAGAGTGTTTCTAATATCATGAACTGAGCCACCACTCCTGACACCAGGAGTTCAAGCATTTCTCACTCAGTAGCTTATTGCCAGCATTGGCGACCACTGGGGATTTCTATGCAACAAACGCTACTACACGCCTACTATGTCAGAGCCCTCATATCAGAGACGCAGACACTTCCTTTACTACCATTAAAATCTGCTCCCCTGCCCTCTGCTTTTCTCAAGATTTCAGAAGATCAGATTAGACTCCTCTGCATGGTGGCTTAGCTAGACATCCAACAAAGGAAGAGAGAAGGTGGCACGACTGAAAGCAACAAAGAGAACATTAATGCGAAGTCAATGTCCTGATGCCTCCCAACTCGGTGTTTGTAAGTATGTATGTATGTATGTGTTATCTATCTATTGATACCTATCTATCTATATCTGTCTGTCTATTGGATTACATTGTGTTCAAAGGAAAGCGAAGATATTTTTTTCTTTTTTCTCTCGTTTTTAAACCAAGGATGTTAAAAAATTTTTTTATCCATTTCAGCACCATATGTGGAGAGAATATCTCTACAAGATGATAAACCTTTGCAGCAGATTTGCTCACATCTCTCTGGTTTCAGAATCGGTCCTATATTATTATATAATGCTTATCTGAGATGGTAACATTGAGGAAGGTATATGGAATCTCTATAATTTACTTTAACACCTTATTTTTTGTAAGTCTAATAATACTTAGAAATAAGTAGTTAAAAGTAAGAAACAATCATATAAAATATGCTACACATGTAACAGCAGGCATATGCAATACTGAACAGTAGCCCATCAGAAATGTAAACCTAATATAAAGTGCATTAGCTCAGGCTAATATGAAGCAAACTATTTTTTAGGTATATATAAATGATGGATTTTTTTTTTTTGTCCATGGTATTATAATATGCATATATGATCCCCCCAAAATATACCAATGTGCATAAATATACATTTGTTTTCATTTTAAAATCAGTGATCAATGATTTCAAATCACAATGAACCTGCTGCTGCTTATTCCCATGCATTTTTATTCAAGAAATCTAGAGAATTTTTAAAAACCATTAAAGATATTACAATCATATAATTTCCCTTTATAGTTTTTTTTTTAACATTTATTTTATTTTTTTGGCTGCACTGGGTCTTCGTTGCTGCGCGCGGGCTTTCTCTAGTTGCAGCGAGCAAGGGCTACTCTTCGTTGTGGTGCGCGGGCTTCTCATTGCGATGCCTTCTCGTTGCAGGGCACAGGCTCTAGGCACGTGGGCTTCAGTAGTTGTGGCACGCGGGCTCAGTAGTTGTGGCTCACAGGCTCTAGAGCACAGGCTCAGTAGTTGTGGCGCACGGGCTTAGTTGCTCTACAGCATGTGGGATCTTCCCGGACCAGGGCTTTAACCCGTGTCCTCTGCATTGGCAGGCGGATTCTTAACCACTGCTCCACCAGGGAAGCCCCCTTTATATTTTTGAATGGGGAAGTAAGAAAATGAAATTGATAGTAGAGAAAATGAGGAGTCCTTTGTAAAATCACTGTGATATTCCGAGGCAGTCTTAAAAATTAGAAGTGGCATTCCAGGCCAAATGGCATAGATTCCCTTTGCATTTACTAGACCCCAAAGTGCCCTCAGTAAGGCTACGGTCTCTCCTGAAAGAGTTACAACTCACTACATTATACATTGTATTAAATAGTGTCCTTTGACCTCTTAGGTTTGCCTGGTATGTTTTCCATAGTGGGCTTAACAGAGCAGCGGTAAGGAACTGACAGATTTTGAATACAGTTGTAAATATAGCTCAGTTTTGAATATGTTATATATAAAAATAAGTTGATTAAAATAAAAATTAATTAAGGCACAGAAATCTATTCTTGGTTTTAATCAATCCTGAGTACCTGCAAACAGATCCTCAGGTGTGTAGTCAAATCAGTGGTGCTGGGACAGAGTGGGAAATGCACAAAAGCAATTTTCCCAAGAAGCACATCCAGTCTAGAAAAAGTCTTGTTAAGATGGCATCCAACAGCGGTTCGTAGTAGATGCTCTGGCTGTCCCACCGCATCCCTTTGTCCTTACCATTTCGGTGCACACGGGTCCAGTTCCTCCCGGCAGCGCCTGGATTTCACATGCAGGGCAGGCTGCGGCTCCGGAGAATTTCCACCTCCCAGGAGTGCCTCTGGAATCCTGACTGATAGAAGTTGGAATAGAAATACTTCAGCTGCCTCGACACTTGGCGAAGATGAGTCAAACGTGCATATTCTGTATCATTTCCCCAGCTTCCGTGGCCCTCTGGGGTAATTTGTTTCATAATTTATTGGGTTGGCCAAAATACTCGTTTGGGTTTTTCTGTAACATCCTATGGAGAAACCCAGACGAACTTTTTGGCCAACCCAATACCTTTTATTGGCTCTTCCCCTTCTCGGTTTCACGTCCACACTCCTCTTCCGTGGTTTCCAGGGATCGTGTCCCAAACCAACTGCTTGCATTTGAATTTTTATCTAAGGGTCTGTTTCCATAAAAGCCCAAAGTAAGACATGGTTACACTCACCTGGTGTCCCATTCTCGGCACAGTACCTTGACTAAGTAATCAGTAGGATTCAACCTGGATTTTATACATGAAAACGACTTAAAGTGATTCTTGAAATCGATTTTACAAAAATCATAAAAAGATGAGCAGGTAATGACGTATCCCACAGCATCGGATCAGAACTGCATACAGTTCATGATCGCTAACCCAAACATCACAATATACTACGTACTAGAAATTTTACACGGTGGGATGCGGACACGAATTTCCCATTTCTTCCTCACTAAGGATTTGAGTCCCTCTTCGCGAGAGGTGACAAAAAGAACGAACTCTGTTTTGCTCACGCCTGTATTTCTCTTCCAACATTGATGGGTTCTGCCCAGCTCCTTCTAGATATCCTGTATAATGATGATCTCCAATGAAGTAATCTTGCCCTGGCAACAAAACTCTTATTCTAATTATATGCTAATTATTCTCAGTCTCTGCCTGTGTGTAGCTCAACATCTGTTTTCAGTACAAAGTTACCAACTCTTACGTTCAGAAAAAGTCACTTCTGGCAAGGGTTACCCCTGGGTGCCTCTCATCGGTCCCCTACACCTCCTCCTTTCTCCATTTGACAAAGCTCAGTTCTCTGTGAGCCCTCATGTCGAAGAGGAAAGGTGAGCCTTTATGTTTCTACTCCCTTGGGCAGAAAGAACAACTTCCAGATGGTGTCATACTCTGAAATGGAAGCAGAAAAATACACCTGTGGTACTCGCTGTCGCTTTAACTCAGAGGTTTTACTGCTTTACTGTTTAATTCCAGTCAGGTGATGACACACTGATTAATGAGTTGGGTTTTGTTTCTGAAGTCTCGTTGGAGAAAAGGCATGTCCAAGGTTGAAAGATGGAGAAAGAGGCCCATCTCAGCGACAGTTAAGCTTGAACCTCTGGGAATACACGTCAAAGCCCATTAGAAATAGAAAAGCTACCAGAAGAACACACTCTCATGCTTCTTCTGCCATAAATGCATCCTATAAATGATTGCTCTGAGCAGTCCCTGTGGCGTGAACCCTTCAACTGGGCATCATTACATGTTAACATTAATGCTTTGCCCAGATTTATAGTGCTAAAGTGCTGTTATGTCTTTTAATGCACTTGGTTCTCAAACTAACCACAGAGGTATCTAGAATAAGCAAGTAACACAGCGAGTCAGTGACTGTCAACCTCTGTTTCTGCCCCATGGCCATCGTTTACCATCAGTAAAACACATTATCTCTGTTAGTTAAGGCAAGTAGTGTTAGCCGCTGTAACAAACAAATCCTAAATCTTAGTGGCTTTAGACAATAAAACTTTCTCTCTCCCTCACACAAATGTTGTTGTTGTTGTTGTTTTTAATATATTTATTTATTTATTTTTGGCCGCGTTGGGTCTCTGTTGCTGTGCGCGGGGTCCCTCTCGCTGCGGCGAGCGGGGGCTACTCTTCGCTGCGGTGCGTGGGCTTCTCATTGCGGTGGCCTCTCCTGCTGCGGAGCACAGGCTCCAGGCACGCGGGCCTCAGTAGCTGTGACTCGCGGGATCTAGAGCGCAGGCTCAGTAGTTGTGACACCCAGGCTCAGTTGCTCCACGGCAGGTGGGAGCTTCCCGGACCAGGGCTCGAACCCGTGTCCCCTGCATCGGCAGGTGGATTCTTCACCATGGTGCCACTAGTCAATGCAGAAGACTTTCCATGTGATTGTCCAGTGACTCAGCTTCTTCCATCTTTTGGCTTCACCCTCCTCCCGTTCAGCTGATTGAAGGGGAAAGAAGGAGAGAGGGGAGGTTTGCTTGTGGAAGGTTTTTAAGGACCAGACCTGGAAAGGAATATACAGCATTTCTGGGCTTATTCTTTGGCCAATACTCAGCCACATGGCCATATCCAAGTTCAACGGAGGCTGGCAAAGGTAGTCTAGCTCTGGGACCACGAGGAGAAAGAAGTAGGATCTGGAGAACACATAGCCCTCTCTGCCAGATATAATATGCTGCTTCTAAATTCCTCATTCTGTCCCGTAATCTCCTCCACTAGAATACTCCCTCCCCTTCGTGCACTTCCCTTCTCTAGAAGACGCTCACCCATCACAGTCGCTGAGCTCAGAGGTTGCCTCCTCTGAGAACCCTTCCCTGATGTGCTCACCCCATGCTCCATGTGTAGACGGTTCCCCGTTTCTTGTTCCCTTTCCATCTTAATTATCCCCTATTATTGAATTACATGAGCTCTATTTCCTCTTCTGTCTTTGGACAGTGTGTATTAGTGACAATACATACTTGCTGAGTTACTGAACGAATGGAGCCCATTATTTCCCTTATATTCTCTAGTGGCACCAAAATAGCAATCCTCCAACACATACAGGACTGACGTCATAAGGATCACCTGTAGCGTTTGTTACACCGAGTCCCTCAGCACCAACCCTCAAATGATCCTCCCCCCTCCCTGCTTCCTTGGGCAGAGTATATATCAAGCTGACTCATGACTTGAGGCACCTCATGACTTGGTCATGTGACTTGCTCTGACCAATGGAATGTGGGCAGAAGTGAAGGTGAGTCTGTTCATAACAGCTGAGCCACAGCCCACTCACACAACTGTAAGCAAGAAAGCAGTGTAAGGGCTTCCCTGGTGGCGCAGTGGTTGAGAATCTGCCTGCCAATGCAGGGGACACAGGTTCGAGCCCTGGCCTGGGAAGATCCCACATGCCACAGAGCAACTAGGCCCATGAGCCACAACTACAGAGCCTGTGCTCCGCAACAAGAGAGGCCACGACGGTGAGAGGCCCGCGCGCCGCGATGAAGAGCGGCCCCAGCTCGCCGCAACTAGAGAAAGCCCTCGCGCAGAAACGAAGACCCAACACAGCCAAAAATAAATAAATAAAAATAAATAAAATTAAAAAAAAAAAAAAAAAGAAAGCAGTGTAAGCCTCTGAGCTTTTCAGCAGTGTTTGTTGTACAGCATTACAAAAGCAAATGTTAACTCTCTCACCCTGATCGCTTTTTAATAATGGATCAGGGTGGTGCCTAGAAATCTGTATTTTAAAAGCCCCCAAGGTGCTCAGCCAGCCATATTTGGAACTACTGTACACACTAGTCTCCTACTTAACCGCAGAAAAACCTAATATTAAGCTCATGAAGCAGGTCATCTCTTAAGACTTTATTGTCAGCCATTTCCCCAATCACTTGCCAGGGAACATGACTTCAGTTAGACTCTCAGCTGTTCTCAGGGCAGGGTGAACATGGACCCTGCTGCAGTGGGGGATTCGGGAAGCAGAAGCAGCCTGGAGATGAGAACTGCTGGACCCTGCCAGCCTCGGTGTGGGCAGTAGTGCTATATGAGCCTATATAGGATGTAGCTTGGTATAATTTCCTTCTGTCAACTGGAATTCATTGTTTCAACATAGTGTATTAAAATGGGCCAGATTACCAAACCTTAAACGATCAGTTAATTCTAAGTCATTAGCTAATATAATTTAAAGGTAAAATAATCATATTATGCATATGGTCTAGCAATAAGAGATGTGTTTAACAGTAAATAGCATAATTACTATTTCATATGTGTTTGCGAGGACTTTTTTCCCTACACACCTGGCGTGTAGTATGCTATTGTGGCCATTTTTTAAAAGACGCTTCAGTGACCTTTTTATGGCTCTTTTTAGCCATATAATATGACTACACACGATTTCTCCAGGGATACACATTCTCTGCTCATGAACTGAGGATTTGCAATAGGTGCAAAAGAACCTGGCTCCACGACAGCTGTTCTTATATGCTATAGTTCAATAAGTGACAAAGGAATTTGACTTTTGCTGTTTCTTCAGCAGAGGAGGGAAAGTGTAGGGAGAAGAAATATATTCAACTCTTTAAATGCTGTATCTTATTTCCTCCTATCATGGTAGTAAAGGAAGAGGAGATAGTCATAAGAACACTGAGAAATTTCTCACATCCATGAATCACAATAGGTAGGGAGATTAGAGTACTTTAAAAAAAAGAGTTGGCAGTAACCTTCATTTCAAATACAGACTTATAATCCCAAAGCACAGGCATATCGTGTCAGAATCCTCCAGGACTCCTCTAGTTTGTCACAGACAGCAGTCCTGGCTCATTTTTTGTGCTTGCCCTGTTCCTAGCCTGGTTCCTAACTTTAAAAATGTGTGTTGAATGAATGAATGGGCAAGTGGACAGCGGTGGGGAGGGGAGATTTCTTCTGAGCCCAGATGGGAATCATTGACGATGCTAATCCCAAAAGTCATGCGTGTGGTGAAACAAATATTTGCTACCAGAAACTTCTGCCCTTTATCCCCGTCCAAGGAGGGTCTCATGCTAGCGCCATCTGCTGGGGGCTTCTTGAGATGCCCATGCAGATAAGTCTTCTAGATTAGCCTGCCACTTCCTCAAAAGCTGGCTGACCCTATTTCTGATCCAAGTGCTGCAAAAGATTTTTGTCTGCTGTTACCTTTTTATGGATGCCATTGAATATTTCATAGTATCGTTGGTGTTTTTAGCAAATCCTATTTTCAATACGTCCTTGAAGAAACAGACATAACGGTGATCTGGTTTTAAATTCATGTATGCTTATATCTCATGCTAAGGGAAAACATTCTTCATTGAAATTGAAGCAGTTTATGTAAAATGACTAAGTTACTAAGTCTTTGTAAGCGAATTGCGAGGATGAGTCTTATCTAAATGCTCTGCAAAAGCATATAGTGCAGGAAAAGCACAGCCTTCTTATCATAACCAACATATGAACCTGCTATTAATGTATGTAAACTTAACTTATCCTGCAGAAAGTAGGAGTGGATCCTCTGAGCTTAATTTGAAGAAGGCAGGCAATTTTTTCGCTCATTATTACTTGGTCTAAGGCACAGAAATTCAGGCAAAATTTCCTGTCATTACTACTGAGTCTAAGGGTGGAAATAAAGGTAAATACAACAAACACCCTATAACACTTCACCATCATTTGTAATTTTAAGCATAGACATCATTAGACAGTTTTAAAAAGGAAATGCAGATGGCTTAGTCCTCATATTAAAAAGCACATGATAATGCTAACTTTGGTCTTCAATGAGAAAGGAAAGCTCTGGCACTCCAAGCAAGGTTCTAACCGTAAGTCTGGCCTCAATCTTAATGTTCCTTATTTTTTTTTTTTATTGGAGTATAATTGCTTTACAATATTGCGTCAGTTTATACTATACAGCAAAGTGAATCACTATATGTATTTCTTTTTAATAAGTTTATTTATTTATTATTTTTGGCTGCGTTGGGTCTTCGTTGCCGCACGAGGGCTTTCTCTAGTTGCGGCGAGCCGGGGCTACTCTCCGTTGCGGTGCGCGGGCTTCTCACTGCAGTGGCTTCTCTTGTTGCGGAGCTCGGGCTCCAGGCGCGCAGGCTTCAGTAGTTGTGGCACACGGGCTTAGTTGCTCCGCGGCACGTGGGATCCTACGTGGGATCCTCCCGGACCAGGGCTCGAACCCGTGTCCCCTGCATTGGCAGGCGGATTCTCAACCACTGCGCCACCAGGGAAGCTCTATATGTATTTTTTTAATAGCTGGAGCAAAAACCTGGCTAATGATATCCAGCAGCTCTGCCCAGAATACAGTCTTCTTTCTAAAGTGTTTGGCTACAGAGGGCCTGGGCTTTTCGCCCTGGTCTGAAGTTGTCAGATGGTTCTCAGCCCAGGGATGTAAGTTTCCTGAGAGCAGGCCTAGTTGAATTTTACCTTTTCTACAGGAAATTAGATGTGACACTGTCTTCAGCACCCGCTTTAGGCTCCAAGCCCTTTAAGAGGCTGTATCCAGGCCAAATATGTGTGTTAGATAAGCTTCGCTCAGGCCTGAGCTATGGTGCTGTTGACTGTGAAAGGTTAAATGAAGCAACAGTATGTATGAAATAAAGTCCCTTTAAAGAGAAATACAGAGAAGACAAAACCTTGTTTTATCGGGAAAAACTTTTTTCAGCTGGGCACACAAGGACAGATTATAATGAGTTGAGTAAACAAGTCAAATATTTTTTCCTGTTTGGTTGACTATCAAGGCAAAATAAGCACGTCTTTGAATAAAATTTTTCGTAAAGTTTCATCAGTGCAGGACCCTGGAATTTCACCAGTTGTTACTTCCATAATACATGCTTTACAAAGTCACTGTCCTAAGCCATTTTCCTCTTGGCAATTTTCTTAGGTATTTATCCTCTGGTATGCAATGTCTATTGGCGATTGCATCATGAAACCCCATCACTGTCTGCTGGAGTCTACGTAGGAAATGAGACACTCCCATCCCCCACAAATGGAGTCAGAGAGACCACAGGAGGAGACTCAGAAAACAGGGACATGGTGGCAGCAAAAAACAAAATGAGACAGAAAGGGCAGTATTTCAGTTTAAAGAAAACTAGAGAGCATCCCAAACAAGATCTATTTCTGTTGAGGGCTGCATTCAGAAAACGACCTGTAGGAGTTGGAGATTTCAAAGATGAAGGAATGCTGGCTGATATAAAGGTCCAGCTCACAATCATGGGAGGAAGTGGGGAAAAAAATTGATTGGAAGTGAAAATAGACATCAAGTAGTCAAAGAATTATGTCGCCCTAAAAATGGCAGGAATTGGGGTGGAAAAAAGAATCCATGAACGAGGCACTACAGTTCCCCCTAAATACAGAAGAGTGTGTGACCCAGAGACTGGAGATCATATCGAGTGGGCAGAGAGGTGGTGTTATAACCTGATGCCATGGGCTTTGGTACATTTTTATTTAAGAATGGAGCAGTTATTCTTGGAAAAGACTTAGGGTAGATTGCTCTAGGTTCAGAAATTGGCAGGACCCTGTTGAGGTTGGAGAGCAGCTCCCCTCTTCCAGGAAATCTTTCTCCTCATGGAAGTGTTAGGATGTGCTAGGAAAATACTAAGAAGATAACGAAAATATAGAAGAACTTGTTCACAGTAATCTTGGATTCCACTGGGCACCGTCTTAAGGGGTGAGGAGTATTTGAGGAAGTGTCCGAGGGTGGAGAAGTAGAGCCACAAAAAGTGGCCAGAGAGGCCTGACTTTTGGTTTGGGTCCCATGATTAGCAAGATGAGAAGAAGGGAAGGAATTTACTAGCCAGAAAAGGTTCCTAAATTTGATACAAACATTATAATGAACATTATCTTAATGCTAGAATTGGAGCAAGTCTCCGGTGTTATCAGGGTCGATGCAGAACCTCCCTCTTCGTGGCACGCTAAGTGTCCCATAGCCTGGGGGAAGATTTCGTCCCAGTATTGCTTGCTGAGCTGTGGTCCAGGTGTGGGTGAGATCCTAAGGATGGTTTACAAAGCTCTTTATCATCCATCTTCATCTCCTACTGTTTCTCCCTGGTGCGACTAAATGTCCAACAAGGTTTCCCTTTCCACAACCAAGCTCCAGACGGGCACAACGCATGTGGCCTCTTCACCTCTCCCTGGGGAATCCTTCATCAAATTCAGGCATCAGCTAAACAGTCCACTGCTCTGTGAAGTCTTACTCACCTGCACCTCTTCTCCCCAAGCGTCACCAAATTCCTCCTTCAAGCCTCCAACCAAACTAAAGGTGACCTGGAGGGGCAGAATTGGACGGAATTTGATAGACATGGTGTGCCCTGAGACCCCTAAAGACATGACTAATGTTCATGTCTAATGGAAGAAGCATTAGCAAAGTTTGACTGTAAATCAACACGTAAGCATATGTATCTGGGAGACGAGAGCCAGTGACGTGTTGTAAAACCTCCAGAGCCCAATTGCCTGTGCTCAAATCTTGCTCAAGCAGCGCCACGGCCTTGAGAAACTTACATTACTTCTCTTTCCTTCTCTATAAAATGAGGATCATGATAAAGGTTTTTAACAGAGAAGTGTTATGAGACTTAAATGAGCAAAGTAATATAAAGCTGTTGGAACTGCTCCAGACCCATGATGAATACGCAGTAAGCGGTAGGTATTATTTCGATCAGTACAATTTTTAAAATTCTCTTGATTTTAATTGAGAATTGATGTTGGATTTGGTTACACAATGTATTGTTTTTCCTTTGCTTTGTTCATTATTTGATATTTGTTTTTCTCTTTCTTTTGGAAGAATTCAAGCAATAAAAAGTAAATTAAAGAAACACTTTAATTTTTCCTGAGCTTAATATAGCTCATGCATCTTTTCAAATTATGATTTATTTTTTACGCTTAAGAACACAAACACACACATCATTTAGAAATAATTTTAAAGGGTTATTTAGGTGCTTATTTCATATTCTACCCATAATCTTTGAAAAAGAGATTGCAATAAAGTATTTTTAAATGGGTAAGGCAAATAAGAATATGTTTAGACAGCATAAAACTCTACTTCTTTTTCTTACCAGTTCTTGCTCTTACAAGTCTGTATGTTCTTTTATACAGGGCTTTCTTCCTTGTACTTCTTATTAGAAACACATGAGAATGTAAATAACGGTAGCTCTTCAGATGAAACTGCAAAGTGAAATGTATTCTGTGCTTTAGTGGAGTTTACTCCACTCTTAACATAAAATAGCAAGTGGAAGATTTCAAGACTTGAGGTCTATTTATTAACAGGCTGCTTAGGACAGCACTTGTACTGTCCTTTCCTGAAAATCTTACTAACTCAACAGTAGTCAATCCATCATAGCTTCACAAAGGAGGCGATGAAAAGCATGCCTGTCTGCTGCACTTGAAATTGAAATTAGCCTGATTGGATTGCACAAACAGTCCTCTGTAGTCAGCCCTGGTTGACTTCAAAGGATTCATATGCATGGAAGAAAAAAAATGCAACGCTACAAAGAGTTGAGAATGTGGAGCAAATAATGTCATTTTTTTACTTAAGGCTTAAAATAACAAGCAAAACAAAACCAAGAAAAGCCAAAACCCTGCTGTTTCCAAACAATTAATTTTAAAACTATATGTGATTAGTCTATTTATTTGTCATTTAATAGCTCTAAACATTACTACTGAAGTTTAAGGCAATTATCTTTATGTACCTTTTGAAATGCATCTTGCTTTGGTAAGTGAAGAAAATAGATGATATTCCTGAAATCCTGCAATGTTTGTTTACCATTTACAGTGGGTGTGGCAAATATCAGTGTGTGTAGGGCCAGGCAGGAGGTGTGGTAATGGAAGCAGCATGGATGGGGAATGTGATGAACTTGTTTCATTGCCTGCTCTAAAGACTGTCAAGTTTTTCCACAATCGCAGTTAATTAAGAAATTAAAACATTGTGTGGGCTAACAAAACAAATGAGTCATATTTATTATATTTCATAGAAAAATCAGTTGTGAGGGTGTGTGGAGCAAAAGATGAAAAGGTAGGGTTGCTTGAAAATTAGTCACTACAAGAAATCTCTGTTTCTTCTAAGTTGCAGGAGTGAAAATATTGCCTGAAGGTCAGCGGCAGGTACTTCAAACCTTCAGATGTCCAAGTTCAGCTTCTTAAGCAGGAGCCTAGGAGGTTGCGTTTCTGTGGCTGGGCCTTTACTGCTGTTTTTGAAGCTGCCACCATGAGGACTCACAAGTCAGCTGCTACAGATGTAGCTACAATTGTCATTACTTCCTGAATTATTCCCATTCCCTCCCTGTAGCCTCCATCATGGGGATCCCTCAGTGCTGCTACCGCTGCTGAAATCAGTGTTGTCACGACTTGCAGATCTGTTGCCACCGCAGCAACAGTAATATCACTGCAACTACCACTGAGGGCAGCTTTAGAGGAAGCAGGTAGAGAGTAACTTCTCCCCTCCTCCACCAGTATGACTTTCGGTCAGGTCCACCCATTGGCAGATGACATAGAAATGATATGCCAATTTCTTTAAGGGTACATGCGCAAAATTCTCCTGAAAATATTAGAAAACTAGGTTGACCATATATATAAAAAATCCATCAGTAATACAGAATAATGGCATTGGTTTCATCTAGTAATGCAGGAATGCTTGGACAATAGAAATTCTTTTAATGTCATTTACCACATTAACAGATCGAAGGAGGAAAACCATAGGATTGTCTCAGAAGATGTGAGAAAAAAACATGATAAAATCCAATACCCATTTATATTACAAGCTTTTTACCAACCTAGGAATAGAAGACAACTTTCTTAACCTGATGAGTTTACCTATAACAAAACCATCAACATTATCATATTTAATGTTGAAACAATCAATATTTTTCTATAAACACTAAGAAAAGGAAAGAGATGTCTGCTGACACTCCTTATATTTATTATTGTTCTAGAGTTCCTGGCCAGTACAGTAAGACAGGATGAAGAAATGTTATATAATCAGGAACAGAAAAAGACATAAATTGTCATTGTTTGGAGCTGTTTAAATTACTCATATAAAAACCCAAGAAAATCTGTAGTTAACACTATTCAAATCAACAAGGTTTTTAGGTATAAAGTCAAGGTTAAAAAAAAAATCACTGAAATTGTTATAAAATAGCAGCAACTAATTAGAAAATATTATTTTTTAAATATACCATTTATATTTAACATTAAACATTAATGTACCTAAGAATTAATCCAGAGAACACATGTAAGACCTTTCACTTAATTTTATTGAGTGACATAAATACCTATATATACCTAAAAACAAACAAACAAAAAAACATGAGTGTACCATGTTCATGGATGGGAAGACACAGAATCCTAAAGATGGCAATCTATAAATTTATAGTTATTCCAATAAATACTCCACTAGTATTTTTCTTAGAACTTTATCTTAAAAGTCATATTGAAAAATCAATGGAAAGAACAAGCCAATATTACTTTATGTATAATATTCTATCAAATATTAAAACTTATTAAAATTATAATTAAAATAGCTTTCTTTGGCTTAATGATACAATAATAAACCAATGGGGAAAACTGCATAGCATCAAAAAATAGATGAATGGATATACTGAATATTTTGGACTAGTAATAGAGTTGAGGTAAGACAAATCAGTGGAAAAATCATACTATTTAATAAATGATGCTGGACCCCGGTCTGGGAGGGTCCCACATGCCGCGGAGCGGCTGGGCCCGTGAGCAGTGGCCGCTGGGCCTGCGCGTCCGGAGCCTGTGCTCCGCAACGGGAGAGGCCGCAGCAGAGGGAGGCCCGCATACCACAAAAAAAAAAAAAAAAAGGATAAATGATGCTGGAATAATTGACTATCCACATATAAATAAAATCTGTATTTTGTATCATATTATGAAAATCTACTTGGGTTAAAGACTTAAATAAGAAAAGCACATCTTTACAATATTTAAAAGTATATATAGAAAATTAATGACTTTGGTGTAAGAAAGGGTTTATTAAACAAATACCAGAATATAGGAAGAACCAAAAAAAAGACTGATAAATTAGAGTATATGAAAATTTTAAATTCTAGGCATCCTAAATAAAGGTTAAATACCAGCCAGAAAACTGAATAAGGTATTTACAAAATATGTAACTGCAGAGTATAATATCCACTGTATATCAAGGATCCCTACAAATCAATGAGGTAAGTAATTCAATAGAAAAAAATGGTTAAAGATTCTGACACAATATTCACAGAAGATGATAAAAAGGAATAGTGGATTGTTATGGAAATATAATTTAAAACAGCAAGGTACAATTCAACAACTATAAGACTGATCGTTGCCAGTTTGAAAATATAAAACCACGGCAGGAACTCATATACTGATAGGAGGAATTTAAATCTGTCACTTTGGAAAGTAATTTGACAATATATGGTAACATTGAAAAAAAGTATATATATTATATATTGTTATATATAAATATATATATTTAGTGTGTGTGTGTATATATATATATATATATATATATATATATATGTATTTACAAACAGAAATTCCACCAGGTAAATCTTCTTCCTAGAGAAATCTCCCTAGAGAAATCCATATACATGTACAAGTACTTGAGTACTGACCAAAATCCACAATGCTAGCCCTATCCCAGGACCCTCTTTTCAAACAAAGCTGTTAGGTAGATGGTTAGAAAAGTGACACTTTGTATGGACCCTGGGACATGCTGCTGCATCAGTACAGCGCTGTCTGTCGTGAATGACCATAACCCACCTTAGAAAGATTGTAAACACTGAGAAGCTGGAGTGCTCCCTTCCCTAAAACTGATCACTATAAATACTTGTTAACTAAACAAAGGAATGTCGTTTCTATTATCGTCATATAAATAAAGGAAAGTTAATTCTATCATCAAGTCACAAATACTTTACCAGAGGGGAGAAAAGACCATTTTTTAAAACAATCTCAAAATTTCCTCCAGATTCATCTTGAATTTTTGTATGTCCAATTGCTGTATAACACCAGCTTGTTTTACTCACTGTTGGTACCATAACCCATTTAGAAATACGAAATGTCTTTATGACCACATGAGTAATTAAACAAATAAAAGGCAATATATGAGCCAGTTATTCCAGGGCATAACCTTATCCTTGGAAGGAAATTTGATAATAAAAGGGTTTGGATTACTTTTTTTTTCTATTTTAAGAGTATCAAACTGATTCCCAAATAAAATCTAATGCACTAAGATAATATGGTTCAATAAAAGGAATAGCAGCCTTATACCCTTTCTAATGAAGAAAATTAATTTCCTGGCCTATTTGGAATGTCAGAATTCACACTTAATATTTCCATGAACTAAAATAAAGAAACAGTTAAGGGAAAAAACTGAAATAGTAGTGCTATCAGAAGGGTTATATGATAACGATTTCCATTTAATAAGGATTTTTGTATATTTTCCTAAATATAAATTCTTCAAGGAAAACAGAATGTTCTATTAACACAGGAGAAACAGTCAAATGGAATAAATGATTTTCCTTCCCTCTTTTGAATAAAATAAATGTCAATTACTTGGCCCATGATACACCGAGTTAGATTGACAGCAAAAAAGAATGTGGTTAAATAGCTTCTCATTTGGTGCACTGTTTATGTATTTGGTCTTGATGATAATGCACTGAAACACAATCAATCACTAATTTTAATTTCCTTTATTGTGTTACAGACAGATGAGAAGGGAAGAGAATTGAATGAAGGAGTTGTTTAGCCAGGCTGTGCACCGTCTCTAGATCCGGATGGCACACATATCCTGTGTTCTTTGCAACCTGACTAAGCATGGCTAAGAACCTCTTCACGCAGTCCGTGCAGCTCACAAAGCACTTCCCTAAGAGATGGAGTTCAAAAAAAACTCACCACCTTCTTCTTTTTGTATGTGAGGGGATCATAAAACAAAGAACCTAATTTTCATGAATCACAGAATAAAGACGTCTTATATTCTGTATTATATGTTCTAAAAACAACAAGATTAGTAATAGTTGCCTTTGACACTACCAGGCACTCAATAATCAAGAGTGTAAAATAGCTGGTGGGACGCAACCGCATAGCATGGGGAGATCAGCTCGGTGCTCTGTGACCACCTAGAGGGGTGGGATAGGGAGGGTGGGAGGGAGACGCAAGAGGGAGGGGATATGGGGATAGATGTATATGTGTAACTGATTCACTTTGCTGTAAAGCAGAAACTAACACACCATTGTAAAGCAATCATACTCCAATAAAGATGTTAAAAAAAAAAGAGTGTATTTACTAATACTTTTCATTATAATATGTTGGCAATTCCCGGTTCTTTCTCCCTCTTTCTCTCTCTTTTTAACCGGACAGACATTAATAAGAATTTCTAATATAAAGTGAAAGAAATTATTGTGTAGAGATGAGGATAATAATTTTTTCTTCATTAAGTTGAATATTTTCTATAGGAGTAGAGTAAAACCTAAAGAAGTGACCTATAATTAAAGATTTGAAATGTCTTAAGCTTTACGTCCAACAAGAATACAATTGACCCTTGAACAACATGAGGGTTAGGGACCCCGCGACCCTCCACAGAGTCGAAAATCCGAGTATAACTTATAGTTAGCCGTCCACATCCTGAGGCTCCTCCTATCCCGAGGTTCCTCTATATCCTTGATTCCACCTCTGTGGATTCAAACAACACGGGATCTTGTACTGCTGTATGTAGTATTTACTACTGAAAAATATCGCATATTACTGGATCCATGCAGTGCAAACCCATGTTGTTCACAGGTCAACTGTACAGGATTTTTTAAGCCTTTTATTCAGCACTCAGGTTTACTACCCAAGCACCATCCGTTCTGAAATCCTTTAGTTTGAGAAATTGTTTCTTCAAGAAACTTCTTCAAAATGCTCGACTTTTCCTGGAAAGCCATACATATAGCCTCTTATCTTGGACATCCGTCAATATACCTCAATACAACTGGTTAAAAAAAAGTAGCGTATTTGGTGACTAAGTAAGCATCCCTTCTTCCAGACAATCTTCTGTGATGCTCAAGGGGATGCAAACCCTCCCTCCTTGTCTCCCCTCCCCCAGTTCTCCACCTCTCATGGGGCACCGAATACACAAAAGGCATTTATTTGTTTCTCTGTATCTCGTCCAGTTGACTGTGTGCTCCTTGAGAAACAGAGTCACAACTTCTCCATCCCTGTATCTCCCAGGGCCAAGGACAGTGCCTGGTATCTGAGTTTAATAAAGTGAAAAGGATAGTTGAAGAATCTTTCTATTAAAATAAAATCCACTTTTATGTCGCTTGCCACTGAATCTCTGGATATTTCTGAATAGTCGAGAGCACATTTAAAACATTCCATACTGTTCTGTGTTTTGTTTTATTTTGTTTTTTCATGTGATGGCCAGTCAGGTGCGGCCACAAGAGGAAACACAGGAGAGATTTGGGAAAACAAGGTTTGCTATACTCACAGGTCCCAGCACACAACGCAGGCCCATGTGGGGCAGCCTCGGCAGAAAGCAGGAGTGAGGGGAAAGCCTGGGCTAGATCTTTCCGGGGGGTTCCCGGGAAAGGCAAGGCAGGTTAAGGTGAACAGTTAAGGACTGGCTAGTTTGAATACCTTCAGCAGGAGCCTAGCTATGGGATGGTCCCCAGTTGCCTGGTACCTGGCCCTGGGATAACTGAGGCAGGGACTCATTGCCTCCTGGGGTGCAGGGGCCCACAGAGGAGGGCAGGCTCTGAGTCGAACAAACTTCCTGCAGCTCATACTTCAAGGACAAATGGTGGGAAAACAAACAGCCAAGTCCAAGGTCGCAGGTACCTTCTCCACCCTCGCATGGAGCCCGAATACCAGGATTAGAATGGGACTGAAACCTACTGCAATCAAGAGTAATAATCATAAAAGGTGCGTCCCTATAACTCCATGGAACTACTTTCCATAAATTTTCACTTAATGGAGTTGAACTGAAAGTGGTTCCAAGGCATTCATAGCATTCTTACTGTCATGTGGGGACACAGTGCAAGAAGCCCCCTTAAATATCAGACCTCAAGGTCAGGGAGAGGAGAAAGACTGCTTTGTGCTTCCTCCAGTCCTGAAACGTGGCAGTGTGCTGAGCGGCCACACTGATGGAAGACAAGAAACAAAAATATAAAACAGCAGACACTGTCCCCAGGAAAAGCAGACAGAACATGCAACAGAACAAATAACAAATTACCTAAATGAAAAGGAAAAAAAGTTCTTTTCACTTGCTATAAATAAATAGAATAAAGTAGCCAGGAAAAGAAAAGTGTACACACAGTGGAAGACGCTCCATAATGTGTAACATTATTCATGTATTTTCATCAGTGATACACTTCTCTTTGACTCCGGATGTCAGACAATTGTTACTCAATTAAAAATAAGAGAGTGTATAAAAAGAAAGGTGAAAACAAATATTAGTAGAATGATCACACTGCTTTGGTGGAAGCAGCAAGGGCCCCGATGATTGCTTTAAATCACCGCCTCAGACCTTATGAGAGATTTTAAGCCTTGAAGCTTCCATTTCCTCTTCTACCCCATAAACTGATTTGAGGAATAATGAACTACTGTTTGTGAAGCACTTATATCTTTAAATAATGACTGTAATAGGAAGGCAGGTGAGGGTCGAAGGAGGACATATTCTTTTCAGAGCGGAACAGGTTTTATCCAGTGACATCATCTCTGAGACTCTGGCTGCTTAGGCTGGGATGATATTCTGATACCTGGACCTCATCTCTTGAGAAGCAGTGAAGAGTTGTCCACCGTAACTGGCAGACACTGTGTACTTGAACTCTCTATCAGATCAAAGCCACCACTCAAGCCTCTTTTGGGAGACAAAGTCAAGGGTCCTTTGTGCAGCCTCACACCAAAAACTGAAAATTAGTTAACTCTATCACTCCACCTGGAAGAAGAAAACGCATGGGATTTAATTTGTAGCCATGGTATAGGATGTTGAAGAAATAAAACCTGTCTGGCTCCTTGGTTATCAGAAAGAAAAAACAGACAGATTGCAACTGACTAATACAGGAGTGTCAGAGGTCTCAAAACCGCCAGGGCGTTTATATTTTCTTCAATGCTCTTAATGTTAAATTAGAAAAGATACTAAATAGCATTGGAACTGATAGAGTATAGAAAGTGATATCAACAAAACTGCTCAGAAATAGAAGGAAGTCTTGGCTTTAAACAAGTCCAAATTGATCTGTAGACAGAGAAAGACTCCCTCCTGGAAAAAAAAAATTGCAGCCAAATGCTCATCAATAGAGACAAAAGATGAGACTGGCAAACTCATTACAGTGCCAGTGAAGCTGTTTGATAAACCACAGGCCAGAGACAAAGCTCTCTGTTAAAAGAGTAGTCTGAGGCTCTCCACTCAACCTGCCAACTGCAGCTAACATGAGCATCTCTTAACAAGAAATGTGCAGGGGGTGGAAAAATGAAGGAGTGATTCACTGAATGAGACAGAAAGCTCCAGATCATTAAAGGCATTTCCTGAAACACCTGGAGTTGGTTATATGCCAAAGCCCAATGGTGCAGCAAAAAAATCTGCAATCAACTGCTCAGAAGAGATCAACATTCAGCAGACCTAAAACTTAGCTATTTATTTAAAATCCTACACATCTGGGGCAGGGCAAGACTGACTGGGCTGAGGCAAATGTCATTCATGAGAGAGATAATGAGCGCTGAATCGATCAACCATCTCTTCCTGCCAGACTCTAAACGCCCCTGCGGATGAAGCCTTGTTCAGAGGATTTGGGATTTTGCATGGGATCTAGAAGCGTTGGCTTACACGCTTAGCTCTAACTGAGTCCAAGTCCGCTGGTCTGGACAAATTTACACCAAGCTCTTGAGAGAATTTGGGCCAGAGATCATATACGCCCAAAGATTCAAAATAGGATAGTGCCGCTTGAAGTGAAAAATGTTTGTGAGAACCGTGGAGATGCTCCGCTAATACCGCTCATCAAGAGAACTTTCTGTGGAGGACTCACAGCCCTCAGCCGCTGCTTCCAAGTGCTCTCAGGTGCCCATGCTGAGGCCCTGCTTACCCCTGCTGCTCCCATCAACGACGGAGGATGGCAGGGCAGCTTGGGCAGTCTACGTGTGCCAGACGTGGGGCTCCTCTCACAGGCCGCCCTGGCTTGGGGACTTCCTATCAGCTTGGTGAGCCCATCCCAGAACCGCACAGTGGTCTGAAGCTCCTTTTTCCCAGCCCTTCCTTTCCCCTCTGCTGTCACAGGAGCCACCACCCCTGCAGGACAGTCTAAGTCTAAAGACTCCTCTCTCCTATTCCTATCCCCTCCCTCCTTATCCCTCAGGGCACTTCCTCAATAAATTGCCTGCGTGTCTAACCCTGCCTGGTCTACATAGATTCCACTCGTGGAAGAGACGAGAGTGATTTATCAAGATGTTTGTTTAGCATTAGAAAAGCACAGCGTGGATTTCGTAAAAGTCGTGTGAGATTTGAATGATTTTCTTTCTCGGTAGGGTTACTAGAGTGACACATGGGGGGAAATGCAGAAGACATTTGTATTTTCACAAGGCACCTGGCGATGTCTCACTTATGACTACATTTGGTCCACGAACACCGTGCTATGACTGACCCCGACTGCGCACATCCAGGACACTTCAGAGGGAAGGCTGTAAAGGATGCGGATGTGTGGGAGAGGTGCCCTCAGGGAAGATGCAGAAGACCAGGCAAAGATCCAGCAGGCTAGCAGCTGCCACACACTGGGATACTTCCAGAACATTTACAGTGCTCCCGGCAGTGTATAAAACAAAATGCATACTATGTATACAAACACATAAAACCAAAATGTCATCCTTTTGATGAGCCCATGGAAGAGATGATTTCCTCTTGTTAAGGATGAAGAAGCCAAAGCATGGGAAGCTGGTTTAACTTGACAAAGAATGCACCGTTGCTTAAGAAACAGGAACTAAACCTGGACGGTCGCCCTCAAGCCCTGTGCTAACCACAACCCCTGCCTCCTGTCTCTGGGGAAGGATTTCAAGTTCAGTGTGGCCAGACTTTGACATGCACTGTGATAAACACTATGGTGGGAGAGAAGGGTCCCCTCTAAACAATGCAAGGTCACAGTCTGCAAAAAAAAACACTTCCGGGCCTTTTTTTTTTTTTTTTTTGCGGTACCCGGGCATCTCACTGCCGTGGCCCCTCCCGCCGTGGAGCACAGGCTCCGGACGCGCAGGCTCAGTGGCCATGGCTCACGGGCCCAGCCGCTCCGCGGCATGTGGGATCCTCCCGGACCGGGGCACGAACCCGCGTCCGCCGCATCGGCAGGCGGACCCCCCAACCACAGCGCCACCAGGGAAGCCCCGGGCCTTTTTTAACATGCAACCAGCATCATCTGCAGGGCAGTAGGTGAAAGTGCAGGAGAGTGTGCTCTGGGTCTCTGGCTGCTCTCCAGGTACAAATACAGATGCCTCTTTGATGGGATGGAATCTGGGCAGAGCGGCTAACAGCACAAGGTTGGGCTTGGGGAGGGTGTGGGTTAGGTCAGGCGATGAGATTACTCCTTCGTAATGCCACATCGTAGCACACATGTCACATGTTCCCTTCCCAGCAACTTGGCCCACTTCTGAATTTACTTTTAATTGTGGTGGACAGTTCCACTGAAGCTCAGTCTGCTTTCGTGCTGCCAGCATCCCAACTAATCAAACACCTGCATCTTTTGCCATTATCTTGTAAGATCTTATCCAACTTAGCAGGCTCTCGTTTCAGCCTACGCTTGTACGCAGCCTAGCGATACAGAAATTTAGCAGCTCCATTAGGGAAAGGGAGCCATTGGATAATTCTGGGAGCATTCTCTCTGCTCTGAGCAGTCATGGCAAAATTGAGCTACTGTTGATTACAGTAGCATCCTGGATAATGCATGCTTATACTGGCTTTTCACCTTTCCTTGTCTCAATAACCCTGCTTCCCCATTCCCCTATGATCACCTCTCAAAATACAGAGGTGCTCTAATCCTTGTCACAGGCTCTCCTGTCAGGGGAACTTAAGCCAAGAGGGTTGGTACAAGAAGTGATTCTAGAAAGTACTCAGAATGAGATTCTGGAGCCGGGTCTATCACAGACCATCAGCCCATTTCTGATGATTAGAGGAGGGGGCAATAACCCCTGGCGTGTTTAGCGCACAGTTACTGAGCATCTGTGAGGTGACTGGGGTGAGGGAGAGGAGAGAACGGTAAGCAAGCACTGGGTCCTTCAGTCGCTCTAGCAAAGGAACAGCATGGGGCAATGGTAAATACGATGGTGATGGAGTGGGCTGACTTCCCCTACCTGCCCTAGAAGGCTTGAGCGAGAAAGAGAATCAGGCTCAGGTTAGTCAGCTATCAACCCAGTGCAGGCGGGTGGCAACAGCCAGAAGGTCTCATGGCAACACTTAGATACCTCCTCCAGACATAGAGTAAAATGTGCTAAACATGCAACCAGAATTAGCTTAAAAGGGTGAGAACTCAGTGGAGACTGAATGTATCATCTGGAGAGGTACCCTCTGCTAAAATAAGGGCCCCGTTGGAAACAACGGCACCGTGAGGCCTGGGTTGGGGACAGTTCTATGTCTGCACCAAACAAAGGTACACGTGGGATTGCCTGGCTCCCCATCACTTCCAGCAACACTCCTGCACGATGTGCGCTCTACAGGTCTTGTATCCCACAGAATCAGCAATCCAGGGGAAAAAGAAACAGAAAACATTCCACCAAGGGACAGTAAGGGGCAGTTCACCCTGAAACTTACTGGGTATTTCGGACTCCTAGTTTCAGCATAGGAAGGCTTGTAGTTTTTAGTGTAATCCACTCTGATTACCATCAGGAGCTAAAGGGGGAATATGGCTGCAACTTGGGGACCCCCGGGGGTTCTTTGGCACTTCCGTGCCTGATGCTTACTGAACAGACAATTGTAACAAACACCGCCACAAAAAGGCAAGGCAATCAAGGGTGCAGACCCCTCTGGGATGAAGGTCTGCGGCTCTGTACCAGGTGAGCAACGCAGTTCTGCCACAGTGCTGGATGAGGGCGAGGGATACCTGGAAGGCACGGATGCAGAGGGAAATGATAAATTCCGATTGTCGTCTGGATACCAGTTGCAGCAGCAGGGACTGTAGCTTGTTCTACTAAACCTGCCTGTATAAAACTTTTTGATAGAAATTGTAGCCAGTCCCCACCTTGAAAATGTGGTGACAGAGCGGACTTAGTGAGGGACATGACACAATCTGAAGAGTGCAGCAGGCTGGACTGCAACACGGGCCACGTGGCTCATCTCAGTTTTAGCCTCGCCTGCAGTGTGGCACCTGAGCTCTGACTCACCTGGCTGCACCTCAGACACGCACAGCCTGGATCGGTGCGTCGTACTCCAGGGCTTTCTGAGATGCCAACAGAACTCTTTTGACCAGCCACAGGCACAGCCTGAAGCCAATACCCTTGGCGGTGACCTTAAACCAATGGGTGATGAGTGTCAGTGGGTAAGGGCTGCAGCCTCCCGACCTTCGCAAGGGCATGTCTGAGAAACGTTCTGTTCATTTCCTGGAGGCTCTGAACGAATCGCCCAATCGCCTTTAGCAGTGGCAACAATAAGGCACGCTTATATTGGCTTTCCGCCTTCTGTGTCTTTCTGTCTCTCTCCCTTCCTTTCCTCTGCTTCTTGAGTTCATCTGTCAGACAAATTACCTGTCCTAAAACACCCTTTCAAGCTCTACTTTTAGAGGGAATCCAAAGTAAAACACACAAAATGTCTCCAAAATCGTCATGTTTTCTGCTTTATGACAAATGTGTTCACTGCGGCTGGAGGTGTAGCTGCACTGAATATTGGATAAGGAAGATTTATTATTCAGAGCCCAGTAGCAGTGTGAGACTGGGGTATGTGCCAGGGTTCAGATTTCTACTGCTCTGCAGAAGCTTCACCTTAAAACTTGGAGATGCTGAAAACTCACAGTCCAGCCGGATGAGTTATTGCTACCGGAATTTTTAAGTTGCCCAGATAACATATTTTTAGAGAAAATCTACCGCAGGGCAAAACTGAAAGCACTGGAGGGAATACGCGTTACAAGCCTATCAGTTTTCACCTTTCAGATTCCCTTATGCATCCAGTTCAAGCTATAGCATTGCTATTGCTGTGGGTCGTTCCAAGTCGTCCCCAGCGAGCAGTCAGCTACTAGCTCTAACCGCTCTCTAGGAAACATGAAGTTCAAGCATAGTCTAAGAGCTTAGATCAATGAGTCATGAGCAAGCTAAATGGGGTGGCTCACCTTCACAAAGCTCCCAGACCCTGAGTGCCACACTGAGGAATGCTGATGGATGCTCTCCAAGGCACAGCAGTTAAAATAATACTTAGCATTTAGTGGCTTCCAGTCCCAAATTATTTACTGAAATCTGGGATATTCCATCGCCATGCCTTTGAAATATGTGATATTACCCTCCTTATTCTAAATAGAGGAAAATAGGATAAAAGTGGCTTATTTAATAGTATAGTGGGCAAAAATGCAAACATTGTAATTCAGTAGTTCCTAAATTCAGAATTATCTCCTTTGGTTGTGTAACTTGAAGAATTCAAACCAGACTGATAGTCCATCCAGGAAAATTTGTTTTCTATGTGCTATTCCCTACTGTGTTCCAGAAGCAAGTGATGTCAATAGCTCTTTGAATGGGAAGCTTAGGCTTCAAGCTCTTGAGAGTGAAGGATGTTTCGTTGCACTCAACAGGCCATAGAGGCTCCGGAGAATTCAAAAACCATTGTTGAAGACAGTAAAAGAATATTTACTGATCCTTACTCATCTCAAATGGACAAAAGCGGAGGTGTGGACTAGACGGAGTGGAGTGATACAACTTGCTGTATGTCCACAAGCAATCCGAAATCAGGGCGCCATTCCTGTATTCTGCTGAGTTGAGCAGCTTTCCGTTTAGACTGCCCATTGCAGAATGTGGGCATGAGGCACTCACGTTTTCTATATTACAAACTTCCCTTTGAAAGACGCCTAAAATTGTATGGCTGTTAGCAAACCTGACACTGTCTTGGGCCCACAGAGTTTCTCCTGTCCTTGCGCTGACCCCACCCAGGACTGTACTGAATGGCAAATCACTTCTCTGTCTTCAGGGGCTTTGCAGTTAATGGATATTGTTTACTAACCCTTAGGACCACGTGGCCTCTATGCTCTGCTAGTCCCCAAACAATGAATAAGACTGTGGTTCCAGTACCCACAAGACTAGGTTCCCATCCATACATCTTGACTTAGGAATGCACATCCTGTTTCCAAGCACGCACCCCCATACCATAGGTTAACTATAAAATTTATCCCAGTGGCCCCTCAGCAGTGCAGCTGTGAGTGCTTCTGCATGGCTGTCCACCAGATCCTGATCCCACCCCATGAGTAACTTACCCTATAATAAACTGATCCATCGATTATACGCAGCAGCCCGCCTCAGTTTTCAGTCTCAAGATTAACTTCTCAGTTTGGTGGGTACTTTTCGTTCCCTCCATCCTCCAACAAAAATGAATACGTTAATTAAATTATTTTAAATTATCTTTTCACATAGACATAATTTCTGAAATTCTGGGCATAGCTACATCCCAGGAAAAGTAACCGTTTTTTTCAACATAGATAAATCTAATGAGAACTGAAGAGTTTAGAAGGAAAGAATTACACTAATATAAATTAACATAATGTTCAAAACTAAACACTGACATCTATATGCCATTTACTTAAAAGTCTCTGGGATGCTTATTAAAAAGGCAGGTTTCTGGACCTCATCCAGGACCACCAAGTCAGAGTGTTCTAGGGTAGAGTTCAGGTATGTAAACTTCCAAACAAACTCCACTCCCACCCTCCCCTGCACCACACAGGACTGAGTCCTAGGAAGCGTGGAGAAACAGAACCCTGCACACTGTACTCTGGATCGCCATGTTTGGAAAGCAGCAAGTTACATGAAGTCTGATTTATAAAACATACTCACGTTGGGATTTTTCTCACACACCAGCAAGTCCGCACATAGGTGCCTGCTGGCCTCATTCCGACAGTGCCGTGACGCCAGGGCCAGTGTCTGCAGACCCTCTGGGCCTCCTCTCATGACTGTCCCCCAACACCAGGAACTGCTGCGCAGCTCACACTTAAACCCGTGCTGTGGCTCCTCAGAGGCTGCAGCCTAGGGCGCACACACAGTCATCTGGGGATGGCAGCTGTATTATCAGGGTTCTCTTTGGATGTCTCTATCTCTAACAAATCTGTTAGGCTGTCTGCCTCTCATTGTATCATCTGTAGCTTTTAGGCTGCGCTAATAGCTGACTAATCGCTCTATGGTTTTCAATAATGAACTGGAGCATAAATTTCTCCAAGGTCTGATATCCTTTGCAGGGGTATTTCTTGAAGTCAGTATCTGAGTTTTGTTCTGACCTCAGGAGGACTTTTTTTCTTTCTCTGGTAATGTAGCCGGCCTTCAAGTTAGCCTGCTGTTTCCATGGAGCTACCCATCTCCTCTTAATAGCTTTCCATAAAAATCTCCATTGGTGTTGCAATCTCAGGCTTGAACATACCCACATTCAGTTCTAAGTAAAGTCAGTGTGTGGGGCGAGGCGCTTCGGAGCTCTGACCCGCCTCTCTCTCTGAGCAAAATCTCTGAGCCACTCTTCCCCAGCTGGAGATGGGGCAGTGACCCCCTTCTTTCAGAGTGACACTCCTGATTTATGAGCAGGATGCTTGGTTGGGGGTGTCTCTCTCAGCTTTGAACCCCCAGGAATGAGTGATCCAGGGGGAAGGTGATTAGGACCTGCCATGCCTACAGTAGAGGTTCTGCCCTGTAAGTGGGGGCCAGGGGAGGAAGAGGCCTAACATCTTAGGCTCACTTGGAATTTAGCCTGTGCAACATGGAGCTGGGAGATAATTAGAAATCCTGGCAGCCTATGCCTCCCGGAAAGATACCACAGCCCTGGATTAGGGGCTGTGAGGAAAGGGAGTTCTATTTTCTTACCACATCCTTCTGGGGAGTGGAGCTTCCTTCCTGCAGAGTTGAGTGGGGAGGGAGGGAGCAGGTCACGGTCAAGTGATGCCAACTCTGTTCTAACCAAGATTTAGTAGACTTTTTTATAAAAAAAAAATTTCTTCATTTTTTTGTATAACCTTAGCACAGTTTCCAGAGACTTGACCTTTTTTTTAAATTAATATTTGCCAGTTATGGTTGTGTTGCTGGGGAACCAGTCTGTGGAGTTTCTAACACTACTGTTCTGGAAGTCATTTCTTTTCTCGATTTCTTTAGACCTGTTAACACATTACAGAATTGACATCTCTAATTGTGATATTAGTTGCAAGTATTTTATCCCAGTTTGTCATTTGCCTTTTTACATTACTTGGGGTATATTGTTTTGGCATGGTATTTAGAAATAAAATTGTATGGATAAAGAAGATGTGATACACACACACACACACACACACACACACATGGGGTATATTGTTTTGGCATGGTATTTAGAAATAAAATTGTATGGATAAAGAAGATGTGATACACACACACACACACACACACACACACACACACACACATACACACACGATGGAATATTATCCAGCCATTAAAAAGAATGAAATAATGCCATTTGCAGCAACATGGATGGACCTAGAGATGATCATACTAACGAAGTAAATCAGAAAGAGAAAGATAAATACCATATGATATCACTTAGATGTGGAATCTAAAATACAACACAAATGAACGTATTTATGAAACAGAAACAGACTCACAGACATAGAGAACGGACTTGTGGTTGCCAAAGGGGAGGGGAGTTGGCGAGGGAGGTATTGGGAGTTTGGGGTTAGCAGATGCAAACTATTACATATAGGAAGGATAAACAACAAGTTCCTACTGTAGAGCACAGGTAACTTTATTCAATATCCTGTGATAAACTGTAACGGAAAAGAATATGAAAAAGTATATATATATATGTATAACAGTCACTGTGCTGCACAGCAGAAATTACATCATTATAAATCAACTATACTTCAATAAAATTTTAAAAAATTGTATTTAGCTTACATAATCATTTTCTCCTTATTGGATTTTGAACCTTAGTCGGAAAAGCATTCTCCTCTCCCATGTTATAAAATAAGGGGCCCATTTCCTCCTAGTACTTGTGATTTAATTTGTACATGTAGGCCTCCAACTATCTTTAGTTTATTGAAAGTGGGCTGTGTGAGGTATAATTTCTGAATCAGCTTGTTCTAAATGGCTAATTAAGTGTTCCAAACCAATGATTAAAAACTCCATCTTCGGGCTTCCCTGGTGGCGCAGTGGTTGAGCGTCTGCCTGCCGATGCAGGGGACGTGGGTTCGTGCCCCGGTCCGGGAAGATCCCACGTGCCACGGAGCGGCTGGGGCCGTGAGCCATGGCCGCTGGGCCTGCGCGTCCGGAGCCTACGCTCTGCAATGGGAGAGGCCACAACAGTGAGAGGCCCACGTACCGCAAAAAAAAAAAAAAACAAAAAAAAACTCCATCTTCTCACATTCTTGAGATTGCACCTTTATCATTTAAAAGTTTCCCACATATATTTTAGTTATTTTTGGACTCCATTCTGGGTTTTTTTGGTATATCAATCTATTTATGAGCTCTTTTAATTATAGAGACTTCCTATTACATTTTAAAATTTTTAAATGGTTAGCCTCCCGCAACTCAATTATTCTAATTTTTAGGGTTTTCTGGACAGTTGTGGTTTATTTTTTAATTTTTAAACTTTTAGAATTATCTTGTATGGCTCCGGACCAAGAAAATAAAATTAAACTTGTTGGATTCTGTTATCACATTCCATTTATACATTAACTTAGGAAGTACTGACATTTTTCGATTGAGTTGCTCTATTCAAAACCATAGAAGGTCTGTGCATTTGATTGAGCCTAATTTCTCCACTTTTCAGTGGCATTTTAGTTTTCCTCAATCACATATTGCATGTGTCTTCTTAACACTATTTCTGGGTGTTTGTCACTGTTGTTGTTGCTGTAATAAGTGGTGGCTTTCTCTTCCAACATGTCTTTATACATTGTTATTTTTGATCTATGAAAGAGCTGTTGATTTTGTATTTTAACTCTATAATCTGCTAAATTGCTGATTCTCTTATTGTTTGCATTGATTTTTTTCACTGGTTGTCTTTGGTTTTCAAGGTATGCTATTATAAAACCTACAAATAAAATTATTTTCTCCCTTTTTTTTTTAACTGTAATACTTGGAATTATTGACTATGTCTGAAGGATTGGCTGATTCCCCCAATATAATAATAAGTAGTAGTGATTATTATAGTAATTCTTGCCTTGCTCATGATTTTAGTGAGAATGGAAAAGATGTTTTCTTGTCAATGAAGATGCTGATGCTGATTTTTCTTCATTTTCCTGGAATAAACTCCACTTAATCTGATGTATCTTTTTTTTATGGTATTGCTGGATTCTATTTGTTAATGATTTATTTATAACTTTTCACCAGTATCTGTGAGATTAGTCTGTAGTCTGGTTGACTGTGTAGTTGTAATTACTGTTGCAATCATTGCCACGTTTGGGGATCACTGTTATATTTCCTTAATGAAATTTATTTGGACATTTTCCTTATTTTATAAGCCTTGGAACAGTTTAAATAGCAATAGCATTATTGGTTCTTTGAAGGTTTGATAGAAGTCCCTGTGAAAACATATGAATGAGGTCCTTTTGGGGGGTATAGCACTTCAATATAGTTCTCTGTTTCTTCTAAGGACATTGAAATTCAAATCTCTTCTTCCTGGGATTGGTTTTGGTAAATTTTGTTTCCCTTGAAATTTACCTCTTTCATCTAAGTTTTCAAACTGACTTACAAAGAATTATGCAAAGTTTTCTCTCAGGAATTTATTTAAGCTCCTATAGTTTCAAAAGGTATTTTCCCTGTCACTTTTTGTTTTGTGTATTTTGTGTTTCCTTCTGTTTTCTTTATTATGTTAGCTGCTGGTTTGTCTATTGGGTTGATTACTTCAAAATACCAGCTAATGTATCTCTGTATTAGTTATATTTTCTTGTTTTCTAATTTGTTAAATTTCTGCTTTTATCTTAAATCTTTTATTCTTCTGATTTTTTAATATTTATTTTGTTCCTTTGCATGCTTTATGAAGTGGATCCCCCCCTTCCATTTTTGTTATTTGTATTAAGAATCATGAATTTTCCTATGAACATTGTTTTAATTGTATTATATAGATTCTCTTTTGTACAGTTTTAATTCTTTCTAAAAGAAATTATTCAATTTTGATTTCTATTTTTCCCGTTGACTCAAGAGATGTTTTTATAAGGAAGTTTTAAAATTCTGGTTCTAAGGATTTCCCACCCTCTTTAAAATTTAACTTCTAGTTTAATATAACATGATCAGAAAATATTATGTGCATTATTCTTTTAAAAATATTTATCCTGTTTTTATAAGTTGGAGCCTATGTATCTTTACCCTATTAATTTTTCATTCCAATTACTTGTCTTAACTTGCCAATATTTTGTTCAAATCTCTTATTACTGGTGGGACACTGTTTTTTAAGTTTATTTCCTATAGTTTTATAAAAGCAATTTCTAAGTTATTTTTTCATTTCTATTCATAAATGCTTTATATATTCACTGCAAAATTATGGCCTTATGTATTATAAACTACCATTATGCAACATTTCATACGATCCGAAACTACACAGAAGAGTATAATTAACCCTCGCATACCTGTCACCTAAGTTTAATATTTCGCCAGTCAAGACCAGTTTTATCTGTATTTCTAACCACCCCCTTGCTTCCCTGCATTATTTTGAAGCAAATCATAAAATGAAATTGGAAAATTTCCTTTTTCGTTCTACACTCTCAAATAGTTTAAGTAGCATTCAGATTATCAAATCTTTAAAAGTTTGTCAAAATTCCTCCTCAGAATCATCTGGATCAGGTGCTACTTTTGTTATCTATATCTTCTGTCAGTATTTCTACTTTGGTAATTGTTCTGACCTCTACTGAGGTCAATTTTAGTGAACTGCATTTTTCCTAGAAGATCATGCATTTCATCTAGTATTTCAAACGTATTCAGACAGCTTTAGAAAACATTGTTTCTTGTGATTTCAAATGCTTTCTCTATTTTATAGTTAATTCCCTTTTTAATATCTCAATATTATAAACTTTTGCTCTGTAAAAAACACTACTAAGAGATTGAAAAGGCAAGCTTCAGACTAGGAGAAACATTTGTAAGTAACATACATAACAAGGGAACTTTTTCCAAATATAAAATGTCAAAATAATAAGAAAACAAGCAGTCCAGTAAAGGGAAAAATAAATAAATAAATAAGGACAGTAATTTTGGACAGGTCCACAAAGAAGATACATGAATGGCAAATAAGCACATGAAAAGAGGCTCAACATCAATCAGTCATCAAGAATTGCAAATTTAAATCACAGTGAGATACCACTTTACAGACACTAGAATGGACAGACAAAAAACAAAACAAAACAAAAAACAAAAATAAAAAACTCTGGTAAGGACTTGAAGCAATCTATACTCAAATATTGCTCATATGAATGCAAAATGTCACTGTCACTTTGTAAAGTAAACCATCACTTACCATACGACCCAGAATCTCACTCCCAGGTGAGATTCACACAAAACCTGTACATAAAAGTTTATAGCCACTTATTCAGAACCATCCCAAACTGGAACTACCCCTCATGTCCTTCAACAAGTGAGTGGATTTTATAAAAGGTGGTACATTAATACAATGAAATACTTCTCAGCAATTCAAAACAAATGAACTATGAGACACACAACAACATGGATGAATCCCACGAAGACTTTGGTAAGCAAAAGAAGCCAGACTTAAAAGGTTATATACCGTACAATTCCATTTGTATGATACTCTGGGAGAGATAAAACTGTAAGAAAGCAGAGTGTTTCATTGGTGGCCAGGTTAGGAGACGGGAGAAGGGTTGACTGCAGAGAGCTGAGTGAGGGTTCTTGGGGGGGTGATGGAATGGTTTGTATCTTGATTGTGATAGGAGTTGCACAAGTCTATGTAAGCACTTGTCAAGACTCATAACACCACACACCAAAAAGTGTATTCATTGTATGTAAATATAAAAAATAAAAATAAAGTGGGTAGGAAGCAGGAAGGAGTAAAGGTAAAAACAAGCACAAGGAAAAGAAAATAAACATGTTGGATGTCTTCTGTTTTTGCAACCAAATCATTCTAACACCTTCTTCAAGGTTCTCTGTGTGCCAGCAGGCTGACCTTTTTAGGCTACACCAACATGTCCCCTCACCATCAGCGTTTTGGTGGGTGTGGCCACATGGAGCCCCCATCATGGGATCAGAGGAAGGGAGGAAGGTGATGCTAGGATATAGATACATCGATTCTCCTGGCTCCTTCCCTGTGGGATCCTCCACCAATCCTCAGGACTCCTCTAGTCATCCTGTCAACGTGAATCTCCCCTTGCACTTTCCAGCATTTACTTTTTCCTCTGATCCCTTTTTATCTAGAAATAATAATAATTCCCACTCATACTAGCTCTAGGGAATCATGCTATCTTTGGTGGTTTCCATACCTCTTGTGCATAGTTTCGTAAGTATTCCTATATTAAAATCTCTCAAGTCATCCAATGTTACTTTGCCATCCATTTCATGCAGAGAGCTTAACTAATGCAGTGACTAAAGACTCAGGAGAATGATTCCAGCATGTACTTGGACAGTGAGAAGGGCAGCTTGACTGGAATAAGAAGCTTGAATAAGTGAGAAATAAGATAGAAAATGTAGAGTGAGGCCATGATCAGCAAGGTCACAATATCTAAAACTAGGTTAACCTTAATTATATCAGGAAGAATGAAACCACTGGAAACTTTTGAACAGAAACTGATATTATTAAAATATTACATAATAAAGATTGACTGTAGTATGCTAGATGGATTGTATCAGGAAACGGACTTTTGATGAACAATTAAAAGAATGATACATGACATATAAGGTGAGCTACACAATAATCATGCAGTGGAAATGACAAGCATAGAAAAATAGATCTTGGAAATGAAGTAGATACAAGACAGGAAAGAATAAGATGAGCCAAAGAAATCTGACTTTGAAATTTGAAGTCTAGGTGACTGGAAGAAGGGAGATGTTATTAAAATGTGACCTTTAGGGGGAGGGCAGAGTGATCTGTAAACAAAGATGGTGTTTGAAAGATAAGGAACTCACACCTCACATTACCATTTCAGGAATTAGCTCTGGGGTGGGTATGATTTCAGCTTTAAAAAATAATTTTTCGGGCTTCCCTGGTGGCGCAGTGGTTGAGAGTCCGCCTGCCGTTGCAGGTGTCACGGGTTTGTGCCCCGGTCCGGAAGGATCCCACATGCCACGGAGCGTCTGGGCCCGTGAGCCATGGCCGCTGAGCCTGCGCGTCCGGAGCCTCTGCTCCGCAACGGGAGTTTTCCTCAAGGCTGGAAAACTTGGTTTTATATAGATTAATAACCTTAGAATTTTGCGTACCGCAAAAAAAAAAATAAAAAAATAATAACAATAACAATAATTTTTCTCCCTATGTTAAAGCCAAGTCTAAAGTTAACAATCCACATTAAGATCAGCAGATGGTTCAACGTGCAGTATTCAAGGAGTCTGATTCCAGGGATCATTGGGAACAGAAGCTACAATCCCAGGAACAAGATAAAATAATAATTTCTGTGACTCGACTCAGCGTAACAGGTCAGACAGACTGGTTGTTGAAGTCAGGGGAATGTTACTTGCACTGGATATGGAAAATAGAGAAACCATCCCAACTGAAAGAAATATGGACAATGAGAGCTTTTCTAGCAGAAGCTGTACTACAAAGTGGTAAGGGCCAGGGGAATCATTAAACAAGACAATTTATTTACTCAGTAGTTTACAGAACAGACTAAGGCTAATCACAGGGTGAAATCAGTTAGCCTGGGGAGGAGATGGCATCTAGATTCAAAGACCACAGAAGTATGTGGTGTCGCTGCTCCAATTCTTGCCTCTACTTCGTAGAGATCTATATTTGGTGCAGTGTGTGGGAACCCAGCCACTGTGGGCAGACTACTGAATCTGACCTTTGGGGTACATGGTTTAATAGTAAGCTTAGGTTACTTTGGTAGTTATTAATATTCTTGCTGCAAATGTGTAATTTGGCTTGAGACTGGGGCAGAAGAGAAGACACAGATGGAGGAACTGTTTGAACTCAGGTGAGTGAACGGAAGCTGCAGAGGGAATATTCCCCAAACTCAGACATGTGAGGGTTCCTAGGGTTTTTCCTCTTTTTTGGTCTCATACAGATCCTAACACAATATTGGAGTTAGAGAAGTTGCTCACTAAATAAATGTTGAATTGAACAGGTACTAACGCAGAATAAAGGCAGTCCTACATCAAAAGGAGAACACTATTGCTTGAAAAAGGCAAAAAGTTGTAAGACTCAGGGACCCCAGAAAGATGTTTAAGTTCTAAAAATTCTGATATGCTTTAGGAAGCATGAAGTGGGATCCTCAAATATGTAAGGGCAAATAAGGGTCTTTTCGATAAGCGGAGCTGATACGACAAGACAATATATATATATAATTCAATAACCACTGAAGGAATAAGAAAGGGTAGGCAAACTGAAGTTACTTCCCTGCAGTTTTCAAAGAAATCCCAGAGGTGATGAAGATTAGAATTAGAAAAGACATATCAGAGAAGGCTCAGCAAATCCGTGATTTCTTTAAGTTGAAACTGAAACAAGAACAGTGCAGTAGATCTGTTCATACACATACCTCATAAGTCTCTTTTATCATAAAATATTAAGAGTAGATATTAAAGGAGGCATTTTAATGACTGACTTCAATTCCACCACCTCCAAATGAGCAAAGGTACTGTAACAAGGAGTATGCGCCATCTTCTGCGGTACATTGCTGAACTATTGCTTCCTTGGATAAGCTTCTCCAGCAGTGTTTCCCAGTGAGTGGTCAGAACTTCACGATTCAGTGTTGACAGCGAAATCTCAAGTTCACATTTTCATCTTTGAATCAGAAGGCTCAGGGCAATTGCTAATAGAGACTAAAAGAAACATAACCAAAAAATCTACCTGCATTTCCACAATCACTTGTTAGTTTATTAGCAAATATATATACCTGTGATGCTGGATTTTTCAATTACAAAAGATATCACAGTTGTGATGTTGTGTCCTTAGGTTTTCTTCATTGTCTTTGTCCTGGAGGATTTAAGTAATAGTACACAGGGCAGTTTATTGGGGGTAACACCCCCCCAAAAAATTAATAAAATAATACTCTACTCTTTAAAATATATTTATTAATATATCACAAATGAATGCATAAGTATTCCTAACAATAGGTTTTATTATTGATGTTTTAACTGTGGTGGAAAAAATGAATTTTTCCAGAATACATGTTGTATACATGTTATTTCTTCTTAATTTTACTGATATAAAAACTGATGCCTAAGCCACTATGGAGGTTCCTTAAAAAACTAAAAATAGAGTTACCATATGACCCAGGAATTCCACTCTTGGGTATATATCCAGAAAAGAGAAAAACCCTAATTAGAAAAGATACATGCACCTCAATGTTCATAGCAGCACTATTTACAATAGCCAAGATATGGAAGCAACCTAGATGACCGTTGACAGATGAATGGATAAAGAAGATGGGATATATCTACACAATGGAATATTACTCTGCCATAAAAAAGAATGAAATTCTGCCATTTGCAGCAACATGGATGGACCTAGATATTATCATACAAAGTGAAGTAAGTCAGACAAAGACAAATATCACTTATATGTGGAATCTAAAAAAATGGTACAAGTGAACTGATTTACAAAATAAAAATAGATTCTGATTTACAAAATAGAAATAGAGTTACAAAGACATTCCCCTTTGGTAAACTTATAGTTACCAAAGGGGAAAGGGTTGGAGGGGTAAATTAGGAGTGTAAGATTAGTAGATCAGACTACTATATATAAAATAGGTAAGCAACAAGGATTTACTGTATAGCACAGGGCCTACAATGGAAAAGAATCTGAAAAAGAACATATATATATATATATATACATATACATGTATACATATATATACACATATATATGTATATATATGTACACATGTATATGTGTATATATATATATATAAAACTGAATCACTTTGCTATACACCTGAAACTAACACAACATTGTAAATTAAGTATACTTCAATTAGAAAAAATTTTAAAAACTGATGTCTAGCTATAAAGAGAAGCTCCCAAAGTCACAGAACAAGGTAGCTTCCATACTACTGCAGGCAATAAACTCACCCAACAGTCAAATACTCAAACTCATTTTTGACAAAACATAGATCAAGAAATAATGGTTTTTATTTTTACCCCATCAATAATAGCAAACAATTTAGCTATATTTATGTATTTATAAGCTCACTATAAAATGTAATGGAGCAACACCTCTCAGTATCAATATATTACAGCAGATAATAAGGGAAATTTTAAGTGGATGCAGAGACAGGTATATATTCAGTTCTCGATATTTCACTAAATTATTCGTCACAAAAGCTTTAACAAGTGCTTCCCCCCGGAGACGGAATAAACAAGGAAACCTAACTGAAGTGGTATTTCATTTAAAAAATAATATACATTATATTATTGAAAGTTTATTGATAAAAATCTGAATTGGTTCTTTTCTTTAGCCTTAGAGTAGAAATTCCCTTGGGAAATTTTCTCAGCTTTCCTCAAGGCTGGAAAACTTGGTTTTATATAGATTAATAACCTTAGAATTTTATCCTCAAAGAAATGTTTAATAGCCTGATGGATTGTGGTATAGCGCCAGTGATTTCTATGAAGTAGTATCTTCTACTTGTTTTCAGCACAGCAAAAAGGGACTTCAGATAATTGTAGTCTCCCTTCCTCAATGCAGCTTCCATTACTCTCTGAGTTTATCATGAAGAATAATGGTGCTTTGATTAAAAAAGGAACGTCACTGCTGCTGCAGTCGGACCTCACCAAGGGCAGGACTGCACATCTTCCTCTTACTCTCTTCCCCATAAACATGACAGAGAGCAATGGTACCATACATCAGGTTATGACAATTGTGCAACGACTGCTATATGTCTTCAGTTCCTCATGAAACATTCAGAAAACGTTTCTAACCATTGCAATGCATATACTCATTAATCTTCAGTTTCTCTCCTTTGTAAAAAGGTAGAAATATGCTAAAAGAGGCAAAGTCTATCAGCCTTTAGCCCATCAGCCCAGAGTTATTAACCCATCAGCATGACTCTAATACGTAAGTAGAAAAAGCAACATAAAAATTTAATATATTCTATATTTCCTTCTCATACTTTTCCATCCTCACTGTAACTGGTTCATTTTCTTATGCCTAAGTGGACTGATTTGCAATGGTCTTCCAGCTGATTTGCCTGCTTCTCAGGTCTTCCATTTCAATCTATTCTTCACGTGCTCCAGGTAGTACCTCAGGTCTGCAATCTGCTTTCTCACTGCCCAGGGTTCCAAGCCTTTTCGGTTGTTGACTGCCTCTACCTCACCATAGGGAATATCCTCTGCCCCCGATTCTGCTTTCAGTCTCCTTAGATTTTCAGGCCATCTGGGTTTGGCTTTTTTTGCCTTTCCCATTATTCTGGGCTTTATTTTGTTTATTGTCCAAATTATGTGATTGTGATTTGATGAGAGCCTTTCATTGATAAAACTTGATGAGTTTCCACGGGGTTCAAGCGAATTCATCTTGCAGAAATATTTATACGAATCTGTTTAAAAATACTGGGATTTCTCATCTCTCTTTCTTTAGTCTTTAATGGTATTTCTTTCACAGTATTCCAATGAGACAATTTCTGGTACTTTTAAAGGCTAGCATTTTATATATCTTTAATCACTTTAAGCATATAAAAGGCAATTTAACTATTCATAATGTATTGTCAGAGTATTGTTGGAACACTGGAAACATTTCTGGGCAAAGTAAAGCCCATCGTTCCCTAAATTGATATTGATCTTCCTTTTAAGGTTATTAGTAATATAAAGGGTTGTGAATATCTTCCATTTGTGGGGTTCTACATACAACCACGACAAGTTATGTAAGTGCTGACTTAGTCATACAGTCCTGTTGTGGAGTATCTACATTTGTAAATTGTCCACGTGTGACGGATCAGTCCTGCCCTTTGTGGAGAAAACAATGGGGTGATATAAATCCAATGATATAATTTTGGTTCTGACTTTACATAAACTAAGGGTACAAAACCAAATCTGAGCAGAAACTGGCTTTTCTACTCCCTTAACCCTTTTTTCTCATCAAGCATAATTTTGAAAGCCACGTAGGCACAGTCATTCAACAATGTAGAATCTGCTGTTGAAAGCTACTCTGTCCCAGAGTATATACCATGCTAAATGGTATCTGTACACAGCCGTTTTATTCAGACTCTTAGGACTAGATATGCTTCTGAATGAAGAATTTTTCAAGTTTTAGGAAAGTGAAACAGTGCATGCATCTTCTGTTACAAAATACTCCCAGGGGAACCCTATATAGTATCCTATAATCAAACACATTAATGTGTCAGCAGTGAAAATCACGACTATTCACGTAGGAATAATGAAGTTTATAAAAGGTCTCACATCAAGGCAGACAAGGTTTTGCAGCCAAATGAGTTATAGAGACAATTTTTATCTGTTACAGCATTTTGGATTTTAGAATTGTAAAGGCTTGCGGACCTGTGGTGTTTAATGAAAACTAGAACATAGTTTCTGCCCTCAAGGAAGCCAACAAGTGTTAATATTTAGCTAGTTTGTACTGGTAGGCTCATACTGAAATTAAAATATTGAAAAGCTTTTCCCAGTTATTAAGTGGTCATTGTCCCAAGCCATTCCAGGACCCTTCCCTCCAGCCCATCCATCTCCTGGACCTGATACGTTCCTTGCACCTACCATAACCCAATAACTGAAGGGGTAACTCCACAGCCAGCCTCGGTGGTTGGTAGGTGCCTGAGCCACACCTCTTGTTCACAATTTTGAATATCATTCCTGATATCACAGGATAGTGAATTTCTTCCAGGATTTTGGCAGAATAAGGAGAGGTCGGGAGAACTACGGAGTTCCACTTTCTTTCATTTTTAACTTTAATAGATCAGAGGTTTAGGTAAGCAGAAAGCCAATGAAATTATCTGTGACCCTAAGTCTCTACTGTTCCAAGAGGGATAACAGTCCACCAGAGGACAGCCAGGGAAGAGTGACCCTGGGAAAGAGTGGCCACCATGGTCCCTTATCAGTGGCTTTTGTAGTTATATTCAACAGATTTACCTCAGATGTAGGAAATTCCATATACAATTTTTTTTCAACAGATGTTAATTTTCAACATGGCCTAATTGAAAGAGAACATGACTTGATGAAAGAACTGTTGTTGAGAACTTTTCCTTTTTAGAAATAATATCCCTGAGCAAATTCCAACCTCACTAGCTTATATTTTTCACCTTAAAAACAAGTGTCGTAATTCCTATCTGATGCCAGCATGTTTGTGAAAACTGAGATGTCATATATTGCAAAACTAATACAAGACGTTATCATTTGTTTTTTTATAAGATTAAAAATGACTCTTAGAGATTCTTTTTGTTATATATTTTCCATTGAATTTGATCAGCACTGACGGCTGGTACTTATAAACGAAATGCATTGATCCGTCACCGCCCCATCCAGCTGGCCAGAGGCCAGTGACTTGAGCGGATACTAATTGGGACTTTCATTTAAAAATTGCTCCCTATTCTAATTTAGCATGACAGGCAGTAAAACACAGTAGTTAAGAGAGTGGGTTCTGGCATATGACTGCCTTATTTTAAATCCCAGCTCTGGCACTTACTAGCCGGAGCAAGTTTACTTAATCTCTTTATCCTTCAATTTCCTCACTGATAAAATAAGGATAGTAATTGTACCTATCTCATAATACCGTTATAATTATTAAAAGATTTAATGAACTCATAAGGCCTAGTTCACTGCCTAGCAGAGATTAAGCTTCTCCAAGTGTTGACCATTACTGGAAGGATACTTGCCACCAGGGAGAGCCCTTGTCACAAGCTGCCCCCTCTCAGTTTCTGCCATGGCCTTAACTGCGCTAGCCAGTCTGCTGCCTTAGAAGCTGATACGCGTTCGGTTTCTCCAGGGCCCTGCAATTAGGGCGGCTCAGCTTGTTAGCTGGGCTTCCTTGTTGTCACTGCCACGGCTGCTGCTGCAGCTCTGCTACTCTTTCTTCTTCTCCTTCCCTTCTTCCTCCTTCTCTTCCTCATTGTCCTATCCTCCTCCTCCTCCTCCTGAAATTCATCTGAATGCATATCTGTTAGTACAAAAACGTATGTAATCTGTTATTATTTTGTGCTCTTCCAACTCTAAATTCTCATGCCTATATTCTCCCAGTTTGTCTTGGTAATACGGAAGTAGCTTATTGCACAAGAAAGAAAGGTCTCCATTCTCTTATCACCTCTTCAGATTTTGACCTTTTTAGATATTTCTGTTCTTATCCCCTCACGTGTCTTATACTGTGACTCTTATACATCTTACTATAATCTCCACTACAATCTGAGGTACACTCCACCAAACAAATGTCTCTCTTCCCCCATTTCCCTACCTCCCACAAATTTAGTCACGTTTCTTAGTCTATGTCCCAGCTTGCCGACAAGCAGTCATCAATTTGCTTTCCTATTTTCTAATGCTTATTTCGATATATACCATTTTGAAGAAATATTGTGAAGGCCACAATATTTAAATGGCCAAGCATGAACAATCTAAGTTTATGGAGTAAAGATACTGGTACTGTAATTTTTCACATGTTAGAAAAGGTTAAGCTGGTAGGACATTCCCTACAGAGGTTTTTCCTGTATCTATGTTTTAAGTCAAAACCTTAGATAATTAGCTGAATTTTCGAATAATACAAACTCAACAGCAATGTCAATTACCCTTGCTAACTTGACTTTGCCTTAGAAACTTTGGCCTTTTTAACACCACTTCTTTGACGACCTGAAATTTGAGAGAAGAATGATGAAACATACAAAGAAGAATAACTCAAGGTTTTTGTTTTCTTCTTCTTCTTTTCTTACTTGTCCTGTAGCTTTCGCTTTTTAACAGTGGTTGCTTTTTCTTAGGCTGCCCAGCAAATAGAGATCAGGATAAAAGCATACAAATACATGCTAACATTGGATTGACTTCGCAATCATAAGGCAATGTGATGATGGTGGCAGAAACAAGAGTAAATCATCCAGGAGCCAAGAGATGCCACAGCTTCTGGAAGCTGGTAGAAGCAAGGAAATGATTCTCCCCTAGAGCCTGCAGAAGGCACTATCTCCAACAATTCCTTGAGTTTAGCCCAGTGAAACTGATTTTGATCCTCGGACTTCCACAAATGCAAAAGAATAAATATGTGTTAAGCCATTAAATTTGTGGTAATTTGTTATGGCAGCAATAGGAAACTAATACATATTTTGGTACCAGAAGTGGGGTGCTGCTATAACAAATACCTAAAACATCATAAACAGAATCTTGAGCATGGGTGAAAGGAATATACTTGAAAAGAAGAGTGAACCCCTCCTCGTTAGAGACAGATGACTCTATAACTCATCTGTAGAGATGCTTAAACATAGTACAGAGTAAGGCTTGGTGTCACTCTCCTTTAAGGTGGACAGCTGAACCAGCAAAAAGGATATTGAGAAGTGTTAATAATGTGATATTCAGAAGATAAATGAGGCAAATGGTATTTGTGCTAGGCCAAAAACTACACAAAATTTCAATATTCCTTTTATCCTACCTTTTTCACCTTCATTATCTAAAAATTTTCTCTTTCTCCCTTCTCCCCCCTAAACTATGTATATGACCGTTTATCTCTACTTTTCTTAATCTCTATATATGTTGCATGAAATGACTTTTTTAAATGTTTTGATAAATATTGATTGGAAAATATTGAGTACCTATATTGTGTTCAACAGGCCTTACATCTCTTCTTAAAATGACTGAAATTGGGAACTTTCTCTAATTCACTCTTGATTCCACCAAAGGGTCTGAACCAGGGTGTTTTACTCATGCAGATAACAGGCAAACGTTTGCTGAATTAAAAATAAGTGAAGTTATTTTAATGTTAGCTTGTTCATGCTTGTATTTATTAACTGACAGAGATAACAGCTAAAAGTACTAAGCTTTTCTCATGAATTATATCACTTAATCTTCATGCAAATGCGTGATGTATATACTGTTATTTCTATTTTACTGTTGAAAACAACTTAGCTTTAAAAAAGTCAAATAATTTACTCAAGTTACACAAATAATAAGGACTCGGATCCATACTCAGCCAACTCCAGTAGCTTATTTTTTAACCACCATCTTCTCCAATCCATAAAGTATGCTACTTGTTCACATAAACTCTTGACCTTCCACCATCAGAACCTATCAGAAATGCCAAGGTCAGACATTACGCAAAAGAACCTAGAGGACAAGCAAAAAAAGGAAGATCTTCACCTAGGGATACCCAAGTTGTGTAATCACAGATAATACAGTGGTATTATGATTTTAAAAACCCTCCTGAAAAGACAGTCTCTGTTGGTGACATCCCCTTTTGTTCTCAAGATACCAACACGCACAGAAACTTAGGCTCAACCTGTCATCATCTGCTCAGGCATGGTGTGTTTGCTGAGATCAGCTTGGAATGCCTGTCTGTGTACATAACCTATCACCCATAAAGCCTGACCACAATTTGTCTGACTGCTTGTCATGGTTCATCTTTTGCTTTCAGTTTTGGCCATGGTGCTTATACTACTCAAAAGTGTCCTGAAGGGCTTTGCCAACACTATTTGATGACGATCACCCAGCTTACTGAAGCACAAGCATTTTGTGGAGTTGGGGGCACTTGATTGAAAATCTCCTCTCCATCCCTGAGAAGTAATATTTTCAGTCTATTTCACTCAGACAACACTTTTTCAAATTCAGAGTAAAAGTCTGTTTCCATAGCACAGGTAATTTATTCCAGTTACTTAAGATTGAACGCTAAATCCATGTGCTATTGGTAATTTAGGATGGATATAAGGAAGAATTTCCTGAGAATCTTATGGGTTATTAAACACTGACATGTGCTACAGAAGAAAATTGAAGGACCCTCTTCCTTCAAAGGGCTTTAACAATGGAATCAATGAACATTATCCAGTGTGGGCTAGGGTGGACCCATATGAAAGCAAGGATATGGAATAGACGGCTTCTCAAGGTAATTTACAGGGCTGGCATTCTATGATTCATGCTTTAAAATAAATGATCTGTGTTGAGAAAAATTATATCTTATCAGTATGTGAAGAAAGCAAACATAAAATATTCTAGAGGGAATGATAAGCATTTATAGTGCACTAAAACAATACTGTTGCCTTACAAGATATTTACCAAGTTAGACTGATTGCAAACGTGGCAGTGATACTACAATCTTGCGGGGGAAACCTACAGTTTTTAACGTAGCACTTAAAACTCATACAGTGAGAATGGAGAAACTCTCAAAAATACATTTCTTTACTGTCTACATTCAATAAACAGGAGAGAGGTTAGAAACCTTCCAAAATGCTGTCCCTGCATTCATATTATAAAAGAAACTAAAGATATAAATGGCTCTCAAAGATTGTACCATGCTATATTTTTTTAAGTTACTCTTTTTTAAAAATAATTAATTAATTTTTTGGTTGCGTTGGGTCTTCGTTGCTGCGCGCGGGCTTTCTCTAGTTGCGGTGAGCGGGGGCTACTCTTCGTTGCGGTGCGCAGGCTCCTCATCGCGGTGGCTTCTCTTGTTGCGGAGCACAGGCTCTAGGTGCGTGGGCTTCAGTAGCTGTGGCTCGCGGGCTTTAGAGCACAGGCTCAGTAGTTGTGGTGCACAGGTTTAGTTGCTCCGCGGCATGTGGGATCTTCCCGGACCAGGGCTCAAACCCATGGCCCCAGCATTGGCAGGCGGATTCTTAACTACTGTGCCACCAGGGAAGTCCCTGTATCATGCTATTTTTAAATGACATATAACATATTTATTTTTCTATACTCATATTATTTAGGCAGTTCTCCATTTAGCTTGGTTGTGCCGCAAATTTTCATGCTTTGGGAAATGAGAATGCATTTTACTTTTTTTTTTTTTAACATCTTTATTGGAGTATAATTGCTTTACAATGGTGTGTTAGTTTCTGCTTTATAACAAAGTGAATCAGTTATACATATACACATGTCCCCATATCTCTTCCCTCTTGCATCTCCCTCCCTCCCACCCTCCCTATCCCACCCCTCTAGGTGGTCACAAAGCACCGAGCTGATCTCCCTGTGCTATGCGGCTCCTTACCACTAGCTATCTATTTTGCGTTTGGTACTGTATGTATGTCCATGCCACTCTCTCACTTTGTCCCGGCTTACCCTTCCCGCTCCCCATATCCTCAAGTCCATTCTCTAGTAGGTCTGTGTCTTTATTCCCATCTTGCCCCTAGGTTCTTCATGACCGTTTTTTTTTTACTTAGATTCCATATATATGTGCTAGCATATGGTATTTGTTTGTAGTTTTTTTTTTTTTTTTTTGTACATGGATCATCATAGCATCTTTATTTATTTTTTTTAATATCTTTATTGGAGTATAACTGCTTTACAATGGTGTGTTAGTTTTGGTAGTTCTATTTTTAGTTTATTAAGGAACCTCCATACTGTTCTCCATAGTGGCTGTATCAATTTACATTCCCACCAACAGTGCAAGAGGGTTGCCTTTGCTCCACACCCTCTCCATCACTGTTTGTAGATTTTTTGATGATGGCCATTCTGATCGGTTAGATGATATCTCAATGGTCCCATTTGTTTATTTTTGTTTTTAGTTCCATTTCTCTAGGAGGTGGGTCAAAAAGGATCTTGCTATGATGTATGTCGTATTCTTCTGCCTATGTTTTCCTCTAAGAGTTTGAGAGTGTCCGGCCTTATATTTAGGTCTTCAATCCATTTTGAGTTTATTTTTGTGTATGGTATTAGGGAGTGTTCTAATTTCATTCTTTTACATGTACCTGTCCAGTTTTCCCAGCACCACATATTGAAGAGGCTGTCTTTTCTCCACTGTATATTCTTGCCTCCTTTATCAAAGATAAGGTGACCATATGTGCGTGTTTATCTCTGGGCTTTCTATCCTGTTCCATTGATCTATATTTCTGTTTTTGTGCCAGTACCATACTGTCTTGATTACTGTAGCTTTGTAGTATAGTCTGAAGTCAGGGAGCCTGATTCCTCCAGCCCCATTTTTCGTTCTCAAGATTGCTTTGGCTATACGGGGTCTTTTGTGTTTCCATACAAATTGTAAAATTTTTTGTTCAAGTTCTGTGAAAAATGCCAGTGGTAGTTTCATAGG
>NC_041228.1:72445114-72499029 GCF_002837175.3 Physeter macrocephalus
TGATCTTAGTGGAAATGGTTTCAGTTTTTCACCATTGAGGATGATGTTGGCTGTGGGTTTGTCATATATGGCCTTTATTATGTTGAGGAAAGTTCCCTCTATGCCTACTTTCTGGAGGCTTTTTATCATAAATGGGTGCTATGTTTTTATCATAAATGGGTGAATTTTGTCAAAAGCTTTCTCTGCATCTATTGAGATGATCATATGGTTTTTCTCCTTCAATTTGTTAATATGGTGTATCACATCGATTGATTTGCGTATATTGAAGAATCCTTGCATTCCTGGAATAAACCCCACTTGATCATGGTGTATGATCCTTTTAATGTGCTGTTGGATTCTGTTTGCTAGTATTTTGTTGAGGATTTTTGCATCTATGTTCATCAGTTGTTACGTCTCCTTTTTCATTTCTAATTCTATTGATTTGAGTCTTCTCCCTTTTATTCTTGATGAGTCTGGCTAATGGTTTATCAATTTTATTTATCTTCTCAAAGAACCAGCTTTTAGTTTTATTGATCTTTGCTATTGTTTCCTTCATTTCTTTTTCATTTATTTCTGATCTGATCTTTATGATTTCTTTCCTTCTGCTAAATTTGGGGTTTTTTTGTTCTTCTTTCTCTAGTTGCTTTAGGTGCAAAGTTAGGTTGTTTATACGAGATGTTTCCTGTTTCTTAAGGTAGGATTGTATTGCTATAAACTTCCCTCTTAGAACTGCTTTTGCTGCATCCCATAGGTTTTGGGTCGTCGTGTCTCCATTGTCATTTGTTTCTAGGTATTTTTTGATTTCCTCTTTGATTTCTTCAGTGATCTCTTGGTTGTTAAGTAGTGTATTGTTTAGCCTCCATGTGTTTGTATTCTTTACAGATTTTTTCCTATAATTGATATCTACTCTCACAGCATTGTGGTCGGAAAAGATACTTGATACAATTTCAATTTTCTTAAATTTACCAAGGCTTGATTTGTGACCCAAGATATGATCCTGGAGAATGTTCCATGAGCACTTGAGAAGAATGTGTATTCTGTTGTTTTTGGATGGAATGTGCTATAAATATCAATTAAGTCCATCTTGTGTAATGTATCATTTAAAGCTTGTGTTTCCTTATTTATTTTCATTTTGGATGATCTGTCCATTGGTGAAAGTGGGGTGTTAAAGTCCCTTACTATGATTGTGTTACTGTCGATTTCCCCTTTTATGGCTGTTAGTATTTGCCTTATGTATTGAGGTGCTCCTATGTTGGGTGCATAAATATTTACAATTGTTATATCTTCTTCTTGGATCGATCCCTTGATCATTATATAGTGTCCTTCTTTGTCTCTTGAGCATGGATTTTTCTTGATCAACAACAGTGATTTATTTATTTGCCTGTTTAGCTTCCAGAAGATATTTAGCCCAATGAATAATGGTAATGCTGCTTTAATCTTAATAAAAAATGAATGAACGGGAAATAGATGCTTTGCATTCCATTTCATCATCTTGAATATTTGAACTGAAGGAGGTAGAAGGACATTTATGTAGAAATACTGCAAAGAATTTCTGGGCGTTTTCATAGGCTTTGGTACTTGGTATGACACTGAGTACCGTTTGTAATTTCATTAACATTTTTTACTTTTTTTTTCCTGTGGATAAGTATATCATTATTACTAATTTTTCATTTAACTTTGATGGTATTCCTATTTCCATTTATTTATTAAGCAAATATGTATCAGGCACTGTGCTGGTTACTGGCATATAATAGCGATAGAAAAGATGAAGTTCTGTCTTCATGCGTTTTACAATCCACTAGAAGAGATACAATGATAAGAAAAAGGAAGCCTAGGTACATTGTATCAGAAAGTTTGGCAACACTTAAGAGCTGCAGGAATGTAGAAGATAAGCAATGTAGCTAAGTAATGAACTCATTGATTTAGCTAAGGGGTTTTCCAGGCAGAATGCTGAAACGTTGACTATCCTCGCTATGATAAAATAGTCTAGTGTATTATAAAACATAAAAAGAGAAGTGGAAGTTGTTCAGCTTTTAATCAGAATTTAGAGAACATATAGAGTACCCAGGACAGCCTTTCTAGCCAGGAAAAGATTCTCAAAGTTAAGAAATGGCCATAGGGCAAAAGTCAAACCCCAGACGTAAAGACTAGGTCTCTGAGAAAGACTGAAGTCAGGATGAGGCTGAAAGACTCCTTTCTTAATACTTCATAAAGATATAAGGGTGTGCCTTACAGATCCTCTTTGTTAAGAAATAGTATTTTAAAAAATTTTAAGAATTAAAAGTTTTTTTTCCAAAACCTCACAGACAAGGATTTAAATAACTCTAATGCAGCAAAGAAAATAATGATTGCTAGCATAAGATAGGATTGACTGACCAGAGAATTTGGGAACCTAGTCAAGGAACTCCCTAAGTTTAAGAGGCAATATCTCAGTTTCTGAATAGACTAGGGTATTCTTGGATATTCAAGGGGCCTAAATAATTCCAGCACTATTTCCGGAGCTGAAGGTGAGCCTCTAGTCTAAGAATCTAGAGCATATAATCTTAATATGAGTCTCTGGACTCCAGGTAGACCTGGAGCCCTGGCAGATACCTGACATTTTAAATTAGCATCAGCGGGTGGACAAGGTATGCTGGACTCAAGGGCTACAAGTATGAGTGCATGGCGCTCAACCCTGTGTGACCAGTGGAAAGGAAAAGAGAACCCTATGTTCTGGAAAAAATCACATCTCAGCTAGGTTTTAGGTCTTAACTGTGCTGAAGTACTGCTGGGCTGGGAAAAAGTGGGGCAGGGAAAAATGTCCAGGTCAGACCTAGACTTGCAGGTGAGATGATAGATAGATGGAGGTAGATTTGAGGAGCCAGAGAAGCAAAGAAGTGCCTGTATAAAATCTCTTTTTGTTCTGCTTTTGGCTTCTATCCTAGTTTCCCCTTTCCTTGTTGTATACTAGGTAATTTGTTGCCTGATGCAATTATAGCCATCTCTGTCTGAAATTTAAAAATTTTTTCCATTCACGTTTCTTTGAACTCATTAAAAAGATGCTCTGCCTCTTTTCTCTGGTGGCACTACTTCTAAGTTCCTGAAGGGGTTGGTCATGGAGCATCTCTCAACCCAGTGAGGACTATGCAGGGTGCTGTGGGAAATGGGGGTATAATTTTATAAGACAAGGTCCCTCAAGGAGCTTAAATAGAGTCAAGTAGATGAAACATTGGCATGTATAACTCTAGTACAAAGCAGAATGTAAAAACATTCCACAAAAACAAAAACATTTTAATTTCCCTTGAAAAAAGACTGGTTGCTCTTTGGCCATAGTAACAAGTAACTCTCAGACCTGGTATTAAAAAATCCCAATTGGGGCTTCCCTGGTGGCGCAGTGGTTGAGAGTCTGCCTGCCGATGCAGGGGACATGGGTTCGTGCCCCGGTCTGGGAAGATCCCACATGCCGCGGAGCGGCTGGGCCCGTGAGCCATGGCCGCTGAGCCTGCGCTCCGCAACGGGAGAGGCCACAACAGAGAGAGGCCCGCGTACCGAAACCAAAAAAAAAAAAAAAAATCCCAAATGATCAACGACAACTTTGAATCAGTAATCACACTTCTGGACGCCAGGCATTTTGTGACAGTCCCATACTCCTAAAAGTATCAGCAATAGCTACGCTCCAAGAACCAACTCTTCACAGCTAGAGATTAATGCATCCCTAAAAGACTTTGCTTCTGTACATCATCACTCCTGAACCCCATGCTTCTCCAAATCCTATGCGAGATCAGCAATTGCTTTATTCAGAGATTGCATTTTGCAAGCACTATTTTTCTTTGTCTAATAAACAACAAATTCACCTTTCTGGTTTAGATTCTGAGGGTTGATTTTTTTCTTTGACATCCCTGGTAAAACTCAATCATTATCTTTGGTTGGTGTGTTTTCCCTGGAGTCACAGGCTATCAGAAAATGAGCATCCCATGGAAATAACCTTCCCAGTCTAGACTCACTAATCATAAGTCTTTGATAATGCCATTACCAACTATGGTGCTCTGATCTTGGGAAATAATTATGCCAGTCATCAGGATATAGATGGTACCATGGACAGAGCTTTCTTTGTAAAAGCAAGATCATAGACAATTTTGGCAATGATAGGGCATGCTGTCTCTCACTACGGAGTGTCAGAATCAAAATGGGGAAAATATAAAATGTTTACCTGAGCCTGTGAGGTGGGTGATAATCTGCCATACTCTCACCTGCCATTAATTAGAATCAGGATAGCTAGACCTCTTATCTCTACTATGTATCTTTTTCCTGTACAGCCAGAGAAGAGTCAAAATTCCTAAAGAATGGGGATTCATGTTTTTAAAATTTAGGCATCTAAGGAAGGAAGAATATTAAAGAGGAAAGTCAAAAGATATGAACTATTGTAATTACAATGTTAACCACTGGGAAGTATAGTCTGGGAACCTTTCTAGTATAAAAATAACGGGAATTCCCTGGCAATCCAGTGGTTAGAACTCCGTGCTTCTTAAGATCCCACATGCGGAGCAGCGTGACCAAAAAAACTCAACCAACCAACCAAACAACAACAAAACCTATCCCGTGCTCTAGAGATATTTGGAAAGAGAGAGTAGGGCTGGCCAAAAAGTTCATTTGCGTTTTTCCGTAAAATCTTATAGCAAAACCTGAACGAACTTTTTGGCCAACCCAGCATGTAACTGTGACTTGATAGACATGACCATGCACTGGATACGGCCGGCCTAATACAGATTAAGATGTATCATGTTTAACCAATTCTCTAATCGGTTTAATTTGATCTCATGAGAACAAAACATTTTAATTTCCCTGGAAAAAGACTGTTTTCTGGCCATAGTAACAAGTAACTCTCAGATCTGGTATTAAGTTTCAGATCTGGAAAAGTCCTCCAGTTTCTAGACTCTATTTTATGTGGAGGTTCCTGGCAAACTGAGAAGTCAGCGGAGAAGAATGACCATATACAGCTCTCACGTTTGGGGAATGTGGATAATGAACAATGCAGATAACTGTAAGGACCTATAATCCTGCAGGAGAGGGGGGTTTGGAGGGGCAGTTATACTGTGAGGGAGAGTGGAAAATATCACCCTGTAATGAAGGTGGAAGCTGGGCAGAACTGACTGAAGGAAAAATGTACCCTTAGAGCGGGACCCAGAGTCAGATGATAAAATGGTCAGTTATCAATGCTAGGTCACTGAGACCTGTGTCCTGCAAGCTTTCCACTTAGCTTTGCAAAGACAGAAAAGTCTTGTAAAAAAAATAGTTCTTTCTAAAGTCACAAGCATATCTATTAAGAAGTATACTTTTCTTTTAAGACAGCTGAGGGTTAAAGTAAAAGATGAGGCAAGCATTCTTTTTGCTCTGAAATATCAAAGTCATGCTGACTTTCGGGGGAATGCTTTTTGTTTGTTAGGTGATCCAATGAAGAAGAAACTGTCTTCATTCCGAAATTATATAAGGAAAATTCTTGGCCCTAGCCAACCTCTCCCTAATTAGCATATAGCAGTGTCAGAGAAATCCCCCCAATCTCATGAACACTTAGTGTTTGATGAAACTAACCCAGAAGGGAGGCACTTTCCTGGAATAGAATGGTCAGCCGACTTCTCTCTTCTGTTAAACCTGTTGCACAACTTGTTGTATGACTCGTGATTGCACAAGCAAAGGCCATGGATTTTTATTACATATTTTGCTACAAAAAGGACTGCAAAGAGCCAAAAATCCATTGAAGACCGAATGAAGGAATAAGTGTTCAAACTAGGGTGTGAATTATTTAAATACCTGCTGCTAATATATTTTTTTTTCAGCTTTAAAAAGAATTTTTTATTAGAGTTTAGTTGATTTATAATGTTGTGTTAGTTTCTGCCGTACAGCAAAGTGAACCAGTTATACATATACATATATCCACTCTTTTTTAGAAAAGAATCTAAGAAAGAGTATTGAGTAGAGTTCCCCGTGCTATACAGTAGGTCCTTTTTAGTTATCTACTTTGTATTTTCTACTAGTCAAATTAAGAAAAGCTAAATATAAATTTAGCAAAAATAAATACATGAAATTAAAGACAATAATAAAAATAAACAAGGTAAGAGAAATTTTAAAAATTCAAAAGAACCTAAAACTTGCTAAAATATACAATAAATAAAATATAAAAAAACAAGAAACAAACCAAGACAATTTCAAATGAATAATTGAAAATATACATTAGAACATTTAATGAAAGTGCTGTTTAAAAGAAGATAACAATATAATCAGATAAAAATAATGCAAAATTAATATTATTCAAAAGACTAAAGAAGAAAAATAAATGGAACAAAAAAAGTTAAATGATGCAATAATAATATTCTAAGATTTAATACCATGACACAGTGGCATATGTCCTTATAACAGAAAGCCAGTTAACACAGCACAAAATACTTTACCTTTATATATGTGCAAAAAGCCTTTATTTTCTTATTTTTTTAATTAAGAGTTTCCATTTTTGGAAAGTGAAAATGATCCAATATAGAAATACAATTTTATTTAATTAAAATATTCATCACATTTATAATAATAAAATAACAGAAACACTTAAGCAAAGGTTTAAGTTGATTCCAATATAGTCACAATGGTCAGCTCCTCCTGCTGGATGGATCCTATCCTCTACTGCTCATTCAAGGACTTCTCTCCTACATTTTTCCTTCTGTATCTTGAATCGATAAATAATTCCTATCAATATGCAAACATACTTTAACATTTCTCATATCTTAAAATAGCCTTCAACCAGTAAAGCACTCATATCCAGACTGTGAAAACAATATCTACAAATAAGTGAGGAAAAGGGAGCTAACCAAAGAGAAAAAAAAATGTGCAAAAATGTGTGAACTTCTGTCACACAGAGTGAAGTAAGTCAGAAGAACAAATACCGTATGCTAACACATATATATGGAATCTGAAAAAAAAAAAAAAGGTCATGAAGAACCTAGGGGCAGGACGGGAATAAAGACACAGACCTACTAGAGCATGGACTTGAGGACACGGAGAGGGGGAAGCGTAAGCTGGGACGAAGTGAGAGAGTGGCATGGACATATATACCCTACCAAATGTAAAATAGATAGCTAGTGGGAAGCAGCCGCATAGCACAGGGAGATCAGCTCGGTGCTTTGTGACCACCTAGAGGGGTGGGATAGGGAGGGTGGGAGGGAGGGAGATGCAAGAGGGAAGAGATATGGGGACATATGTATATGTATAGCTGATTCATTTTGTTATAAAGCAGAAACTAACACACCATTATAAAGCAATTATACTCCAATAAAATAAATAAATAAATGGATAAATTCTTTTAAAAAAAGTGTGAACTGACACTTCACAAAGGCAATGTCCAATTGGCCAATAAGCATAGGACTACACTGGTCTTTAGTGAAGGGCAATTTAAAACCATATCACCAAAAAAACCCACAAAACCATATCACTATTGATAAAGTGAAATTTTTTACAAAGGCAATGTCCAATTGGCCAATAAGCATAGGACTACACTGGTCTTTAGTGAAGGGCAATTTAAAACCATATCACTATTGATAAAGTAAATTTTTTAAAAGACAGTAAGTGCTGGAAAAATTTCAACAATTGGAACTCATATACTCATAAACACTGTATAGGATTGCTTGGCTGTAATTAGTTAATATGCATGTTTTTTATAATCCAGTAATTTCATTCCTCAGTAAATACATATATATGTTCACCAAAAGTCACAACCTAGAAAAATACATGACTAGAAAATTATGACTGGTACATGGCAGCACTATTCATAAAAGTCCAAAACTGCACAATACCCAAATTCCCTTCAAAACCATGATAAATAAATAAGTTGTAGTATATTCAAATAATAGAAAATTAAACGGCAATGAGAGTGAAAACCCTACAACCACCAGTAAGTAACAAAATGAATAATCATCACAAACATAATGCACAGCAAAGGAAGTCAGATACAAAAGAGAAGCCAGTACTGTTGTGTCATACATAAACATAGGGTCACCCTTTAGGGGAAAATGAGTCACTGCGTGGAGCCCTGGGGGCTTCTGGAAGGTGGTGATAGTCTGTTCTTTGATCTGCAGGCTGTTGAGTTTCTGAAAATTCATCAAAAGGTATATTTAAGGTACATGCACTTTTTGTAAGTTTATGCCTAAAAGAAAAGTTAAAAAAAAAAACTTGACCCCATATTACCCTCAGCTACCACACGTGGATATGATCTTCTATAATAAGCCTTCTCCAATAAGTGTCCTGTACTTGCTACATTTATTGTATCCATTTTCTCACACTGTTTTCTCTGTAGAATCCATTCCAACTGGTCTTTGGTACCTGTCAGCAGTAGGACTCTTTTCAAAGCCACGGATGACCCTAAGCCAGTGGCTGGTTTTCTGTCTTCATCTTACTCAACCTCCCAGCAGCACTTGCCACATTGATCATTGTTCTTGAAAAATTTTTATCCTTTGGCTTTGTGACGCTACATTCTCCCCACTGGCCACTTCCTTGTAGTATCTCTTGCTCAATATAGCAAATAAAACCAGCAAAATGACATAACTAGAATTCACACAACACTACAAACTTCAAATTACCCGTAAGTACAGAAGTAAATGCCTATGTTCAGCAGAGCCATCTCTCAACTTTGCAGACAGATGGGTCGGAGGTGGGGAGGAGGACTTGAAAAAACTGCTGAAGGAGAGGGAATAGGAGAAGAAATGGACATGATTGATTTAAAATCCCCCCAGAAAGAGAAAGTCCACGGTAAGTGTGAAAACATTGAAATATATTTCTGATAAATCAGAGCACTGACAGTAAAGAAGGGAGCTCGTGATGACAAGATTGAGAGGCATCATTTCTGAAGGATGAGGATATAATAAAGAGAGTGGTGTTTTTTGGAGACTGGAAGGTAAAGGGAAAAAAGAAGCAGGAGGGAGAAAATGTGATCATGCTAGGAAAAAAAAGGATAAGAAAACAATATCAAGGGCATACAATCTCTGTCCAAACTAACCAAATAATCCAAACAAACCAAGAATTTCCTACTCTTGAAACAGGAAACTTATAACACTTTGCACTGGCATCTTGTCCACAAACTGCATAGACGTTAGCTGTCTGCATTTACACACCCCACTACTACAGGAGGAATACAGAGTGAGAATCAGACATTTTGTCTCCCAGGTGAAAGCCCTCTCTCAGGAAACCAAGCAAAAGCAGAAGAAAACTCTAAGGCAGTATTCTAAACTGAATTAAATATCCACAGACAAGCATTTGTGGACTTACAGGCAGAATAAGAAATGTATATATTAAGGAAGAAATGAAATAAAATGTGATTGAACTCAGTGAAGAAGAAGAAGAGGAGGAGGAGGAGGAGGAAGAGGAAGAAGAGATGCAGAAAATGATAACAGCAACGATGACTGAATAATGAGGTGCCCCAGGGACAACAGGCTTAAACAAAAATTTAATAAGGGACTTTGGAGAAAAGTAGGAAGATAACCAAAAGAATGAAAATGAGTTTAAAAAAGAAGTAAAAAGGGTGAGAAGAAAATTGGTTAAAATGAAACAGAGGTAGATATAAAAACATAATATGGAGTCTGACAATGAAAAACAAATAATAAAACAGAGCCAGTATGTACTTTTTTAATACAAAAATTCCTGGACATAAAACAAGAACACTTTTTAAATATGGAAGACACCCAACAGGTACCTAAGAACTTTTCTTGAAACAACTACAGAGAAAAAGTTGGAAGCAATAATTCACTCACAACAAAATGACACTTGGCTAAATTGTTAACCTACCGGGATGAGCATCAGACACCTCAGCAAGACTCACTACTTCTCTGCTTCACTATCTGCCTTCCCCCACACTAGGAATACTGCTAGAAATCTGTCCACCCTTGGCATCATTCAAAAATCACCAGTGGGCTCCTGTCATACATATATGTATGACCAGGACCTCTGGTCTACTTCTCTGGGCCTGGAGATCAAAGCCCAGGGACTCACCTTACTTCGCATTTACCTGAGTAATGAACCTCTGAATTACTAACACTCACTCACTGTGGTGAGGTGTGTTTTGACTTATGAAACCTTTAAATGAGAGAGAGCTGGCTGGGTTAGACCTTAACAGTGGTCAACTTCAAGATATATGTTTTTTTGTTTGTTTTGTTTTTTGTTTTTTTTTGTGGTATGCGGGCCTCCCTCTGTTGTGGCCTTTCCCGTTGTGGAGCACAGGCTCCGGACGCGCAGGCTCAGCGGCCATGGCTCACGGGCCCAGCCGCTCCGCGGCATGTGGGATCCTCCCGGACCAGGGCGCGAACCCAGTTCCCCTGCATCGGCAGGCGGACGCGCAACCACTGCGCCACCAGGGAAGCCCAAGATATATGTTAATAAATCTATAAAACTTTAATGATTAAAAAAATCTTAAGGAGTTACAGGCAAATCCTTTTTTGACTTACAGGCAAAAAGATCAATAATTTAAAAGGACCAGAGAACTGACTGACACTAGATTTCTTAAAAACAACATAAAAAGCTAAACAACAGAGCAGCATTTTCAATGAAAAAAATGTGAATCAAAGATTTTGCACTCAGAAAAACTGTCATTTAACTATCAAGGCTATAGAAAAATGATTTTAAACATGTAAGAATCCAGGTTATACTGCACTCTCAAGATCTCCTTGGAGAATCTTCTAGAGGATGAGCCAATCACGAGATAACTGGGACATGGAAGCAACCTAAATGTCCATCGACAGATGAATGGATAAAGATGTGGCACATATATACAATGGAATATTACTCAGCCATAAAAAGAAAAGAAATTGAGTTATTTGTAGTGAGGTGGATGGACCTAGAGTCTGTCATACAGAGTGAAGTCAGTCAGAAAGAGAATCTAAAAAAAAAAATGGTTCTGAAGAACCTAGGGGCAGGACAGGAATAAAGACACAGATGTAGAGAATGGACTTGAGGACACAGGGAGGGGGAAGGGTAAGCTGGGACGAAGTGAGAGAGTGGCATGGACATATATACACTACAAATGTAAAATAGATAGCTAGTGGGAAGCAGCCGCATAGCACAGGGTGATCAGCTCAGTGCTGTGTGACCACCTAGAGGGGTGGGATAGGGAGAGTGGGAGGGAGACCCAAGTGGGAGGAGATATGGGGATATATGTATATGTATAGCTGATTCACTTTGTTATAAAGCAGAAACTAACACATCACTGTAAAGCAATTTTACTCCAGTAAAGATGTTAAAAAATAAATTAAAAAAAAAAAGAGAGATAACTGGGAGAATCTTCAGTGGAAGGAATTGTGACTAGCATTTATTCCACTAAACTGTAGAACTAAGATTGAGGCTCAGGTGTGGAGGAAGTGGAAGAATAGTGAATAAATATTATGTGTTCTTACAAAGTAAAAGTAATGCAACTAAAATAATGGAAGAAAGAAGAGCAAAAGAGGAACGTGGAATAAGCTCACTGTGTGGGCAATAGGCAGACGTCAAAAGGTACTATTAAAAATCAACAGACCAAATAACAAACGTTTATATGAGAAACCAGGGTACTAAGACCATTAGAAAAGTACAACTAAAAAGGTAATCACTAGAAAAAAATATAAACTATTCTAAATACCAAATGAAATTTAAATATTTAAAGAACAAATTAGGGCTTCCCTGGTGGCGCAGTGGTTGCGCGTCCGCCTGCCGATGCAGGGGAACCGGGTTCGCGCCCCGGTCTGGGAGGATCCCACGTGCCGCGGAGCGGCTGGGCCCGTGAGCCATGGCCGCTGGGCCTGCGCGTCCGGAGCCTGTGCTCCGCAACGGGAGAGGCCACAACAGAGGGAGGCCCGCATACCACAAAAAAAAAAAAAAAAAAAGAACAAATTATACAAAACCACTGCAGAAAGAAAGAATATATGACATGATACATACAATAATTGTGAAATTGTAATTATATGAATTTATAAAAATTATAAAATATGAATTATTTCTCATATCAATAAATGTGGATGGGCTTAACTCAGCTATTATAAGAAAACTTTTAATTTTACTATCGAAGTAATGTGAAGCTATAATTCTGTACATGAGCAATATACCTAAAATAAGGTGATCCAAAGGCTAAAATAAAGTTCAGGGACATTTTGGTCAAATAGAAACATTAAGAAAGTAGGATTTGTGATCCTTATAGTGAAGTCAGGTCCAGTAAAAAAAAAAAAAAAAAAAAAAAAGTTAAGTGTGACAGAGGAGGAGGACATTTTTAATGATTAAAGCCACAATTTCCAATAAAGACATAACAATTACAAATATGTATATGCCAAACAAATAATACACTACTAACTTTATAGAGCAGAAACTATAGGAAATAGAATATACAAAGGAAAATCTATGAACTCTTGAAATAATCTTCTTGAATAAAACTAAGACACACTGAAAATACAAAATATCTTAAAATAATGATTAGAAATAAACTACATGTTATATAGAGCAATATTCAAAGCAGTAATCAGAAGAAAATAGACTAACATCATTATAGCAGAAAAACGTAAAGGATGAACAGAAATGAAATAACCTTTTTCACTCTTTTTCTTTTTCTTCTTCCGCTACCTCCCCTCTCCTCTTTCTTTCTAAACTGATTCATCAGAAGCTCTTTTTGGGGGGCAGCAGGACTGCTCTGAATGGGAGGTAGCCATGGTGGCTGAGTCAGTGCCTCGAGCTGACCAACTGGAATGTGCACACCATAGCCTCCCCATCATCAACATCCCTCACCAGAGCAGCACATTTGTTACAGTTGGTGAATGTACATTGTCATCATAATCCGCAGAAGTCCAGAGTTTACATTACAGTTCACTCTTGATGTTGTGTATTCTCTGGGTTTGGACAAATGTATAATGACGTGTATCCATGATATCATAAAGAGTATTTTCACTGCCCTAAAACTCCTCTGTGCTCTGACCATCCAACCCTCTCTTCTTGTCCAGAATGTCATATAATTGGAATCGTATAGTATGTAACCTATTCAGACTGACTGCTTTTACTTAGTGATATGCATTTAAAGTTCCTCTGTGCCTTTTCATGACTTGAGAGCTCATTTCTTTTTAACGCTGAATAACAGTCCACTGTCTGGACGTACCACAGTTTACTAATCCATTCACCTACTGAAGGACACCTTGGTTGCTTTCAAGTGTTGACAATTACGAATGAAGCTGTCATAAACATCTGCGTGCAGGTTTCTGTATAGACATAATTTTTCAATTCAGTTGGGTAAATACCAAGGAGAACGACTGCCGGATCACGTGCTAAGAGTGTGTTAGTCTTATAAGAAACTGCCAAGATGTCCTCCAAAGTGGCGGTACCATTTTGTGCTAATTTGAATTTCCCTGATGACATATGACGTTGAACATCTTTTCATATGTTTGTTTGCTACCTATCTTCTTTAGTGAGATGGCTATTAAGGGCTTTGGTCTATTTTTTAATTGGACTGTTTATTTTCTTATGGTTGAGTTTTAAGTGTTTGTATAATTTAGGTAACAATCCTTTATCAGATGTGTCTTCTGCAAATATTTTTTCCTAGTATGCGGCTTGTCTTCCCATCCCCTAGACATTGTCTTTCACAAAGTAGAAGTTTTAAATTTTGACGAAATCCTGCTTATTTATTTTATGGATTTTATGCCTTTCGTGTAACTAAAAAGTTATCACCATGCCCAAGGTCATCGAAGTTTTCTCTTACGTTATCTTCTAGGTGGAAAAGGCAATTTTTTTAAAACCATTGGAAAAACAGTAAATCAGGTTTAAAACAAAGACTGAAAAATATAGATGTGGACAGTAATATTTTTGGTGACTTTTTGCCTCTCTCCTTACCCCAACTATTGTAGATTAGCATGTTCTGCTTTTCCAATCAGAAAAAAATTTTTCAAAAATGTCCTTGTTGTCCTTTTATGTTGTCCATAGACAGTTTACCTCTTTTTTATCATACTTGGGTTAGATATGTGCACCTAGGATGGCAGGGAAAGTGAGGGATGAGAGTCTTTCTCTACATAGCAACAACTGGTATCAGCATTTTGAAAAGCCCTCTCTTCAAAGGAGAGAGGAGAAGTGATTCTAAGCATGGGCTTCAGGGGTCAGATGGAAGCAGTTTGAGCCCCAGCTCTGCCTAGTACTCAGTATGTGACTGTGAGTGAAGGATTTAGCCTCTCCAACCTTCATTCAGTTCCACTACCTATGTAGTGAAGATCATAAAAGAACCTTCTTTGGTTTGTTGTGAAAAGTTAATGAGATGGTATGCTTGACATGGTGCCTGGTACATGACATTAGTCGATAAACTGTGCCTTTATTTTTTAAAATTCACCTCTCTTATTAACACCAAATACTCCGTGTATTCATGTAATTCATTTTGTATAAAGGTATCAAAACCCACATACTGATACAAATGCACAATGAATAATTAAGGAAGGATTATTCACCTCACTGAACAAGTCACAGCAAGACTTTCTTAAATTATAAGCCACTATAATACATTTACTTTTTGTTAATAAGTAATTCCCAAGACACTTTTAATGAACACAAACATATATATATATAAAGAGAACCAAGCAATTAAGATTTATATACACGAAGAATATACACATCACATTTACATGTCAGTCATCCTCAGTAATGCTAAAGCAACTGAACATTTTATTATCCAGAGCAGTGCCTTCATTCTAGATTATAATCAGCTAGAGAACAAAGGCTATATTTAACTTGCCTTCTTCCTTGCCTCGTATTTGTATGCACTACTAAAAAATACTAATGTCAACAAGCTGACTCGATGTTTTCCAAAGTTTCTCAGAACTGATCCTGTTACGTGAGTGCGCAACACAGAGAAACGAAACAAGTCCCTTTGTGCTAGGATCTGCTCCTCCCTCCAGGCGACTCTAAGCGTCAGGGCAAAATGAGGTTGTCCTTCCTCAGGGCAGGATGGACCAGGCTGCCCAGATTTAGGGAGAAGAGCATAAGCATGCCGTGGTGTAAAAAGCCTGGATGGAGGAGCTGCTCAGGATCAAGAGAACACAAATAAAGGTGCTCAGCCGGTCACTGCACGGTTGGTGAATAAAAGGGAAAGTGGTTCTGAGAAATGCACTCTTGACTGCACAAAGTAGTAACTCCGGCACCATCATAACCTTGCCAGTAGGAGACAGAGCAGAGGTCTTTCTGCCAGAAAAATTCAGGTGAATGTAGGAGTCAGCAGCCTCAAGCGGGAAGCGGCCGCACAGCACAGGGAGGTCAGCTCGGTGCTCTGTGACCCCCTAGAGGGGTGGGATAGGGAGGGCGGGAGGGAGATGCAAGAGGGAGGGGACGTGGGGATAGATGTATACACACAGGTGATTCACTCTGTTATACAGCAGAAACTAACACACCATTGTAAAGCAATTACACTCCAATAAAGATGCTGAAGAAAGAAAAGAATCAGCAGCCTCAGAACCAGGGAGGGGATGTCTGCTTGGTTCTCAGCCCTTCACCTCCAGGCTCCATCTGTGAGGAGGCATAATTTTCTGTACAGAAGAGGCATCCTACCTATCTAGGCCTGAAAAGATGCCCTGGAGAAAACAACACATTGATGTGGAATTTAAAGGGCAGTGGAAACAATAAAGAACATAAAAGGTCAACGGATCCAAAGTCTGGCAGCCGGAGCTTGCCGACCGCTCCTCGTTGGCAGGGCGGGGAGACCCTCACAAAGCACCCTGGGTCAGGGCACTGACAGGAAAACGGTCCTTCTTCCTTGAGCGCAATGATTTGTCTCAACCAAAGACCCTCACTTAGGAAAACCTTTCCTGCGCTCTGCACAGTGTCTTCACTTTTTTATCAAATCATTCTTCAGGTAAAAGCTGTCACATGGAGAATGTTTGATTGCATTGGTTCTTTGCAGAAAGAATAGTTTCTTGAAGCACATCCTCTGTTAGTGGATACAAATGTCTTTAAGATTCACAGGCACAATCTTACACTGGCTAAAATCAAAAAACAGTTGCTACTTTCCTGGCACACAGGAGCTAAATGAATGAAAGTGATACGCACACACACACGTACAAACACACACGAGCCTTTTTTTTTTTCTTTCTGCAGAGTAGAGGTTCTTTTCACGGAATGCAATTTATCTGTTTATATTTTCTTAGAGACCACTTCTACTTTGACAGCCCATGAAGCCCTAGCTAATATTTGCCGACCTTCTCTTTTGAGCTCTAACCACATCTTGATTCCCTTCCTTGCTCTGCTTTGGGTTACCTACATGAGGTGAAATAATTCACTAATTCTATGTAAAATCACATGGCATCTACTTCTGCACTTGTGTGAGACTGGTTGTGTTTAAGGTGCATCTATACTAAGTTAAACAAACATAAAAACCTAGAACCTTAAAAATGTCAAAATGATGTTAAAATCCGTTAAAACTTTAAAGTGGATGCTATTAATTTCCCATCTTTGTGACTGCATTTGCTTGATTTTCAATGTTACTCTGGGTCTGTGGTAAATTGTTGCTTTTGTCAAAGTACCTGTAATTCCACAGGGGAGAAAAAGAAAAGGAGGAAGAAATCAGGAGAGTTAGGAAAATGTACATAACAATGGTATATTTAGGAAAAGATGACGTAGATTGCTAACTTATGCACGTGCTTGTAAGATTTACTTTTGAAACACCTGTTAGATTTTGATTGTAATATTGGCATTGGAAACATTAGAAGCATACTTTTATTTCCTTAATTTTTTAGTTTGTAGGGAATATCTCTTATTTAGTTTATCATATTTATTGTTGAAAAAGTGTGAATGAGTAATCTAACAATACACAATGGAAATTCAGAAGACATAACAAAAATCTAAATATCTTAGGTATCTATAATATCTGACATGGCTCATGATAGCATAGAAAACAGGACTATTCTTAGCCTGACCCCTAGTGTTAAGAGCAAATAAGTGTGGATTCCGACAATATTAAACAAAAAAATTTGTTTCAAAAGAAACACATACCCACAGTTTTTTCATTATAAAATAGTTCATCCTTAGTGAGTAAATACCGAGCACAGAAGCATCAATCCAGAAGAAGCTCAGAGATTAACACCTTCATTTGATAGAAGAGAAACCTGAGCCTGACAATTTTTAGGATCACAGAATTAGTCTAAATCAGGGAGCTGCATTTCAATCTTTGCACCCACTCCACTGGCCATAAATCTATTTTACAACCATGGAAAAACAGTCATTGGCTTTTAAGCCCTGTCATCGCTGCTTCCTGAGCCCTGCCATGGCTAAGATGCAGGTACACTCACTCCTTGCCTGACTGGAAGTTGGTAGGCAAGTTCAAGTTAGTCCAAGGGCACAGCAGAAAGGGCCAGAGAAAGAATTTATTCTTTATTAATCCAGTTCTGAGTTTAGAGTTGTATGACTTTTCTCCAGGCAACAGAGACAATCTTCGTAATTATCCACTTGTTTACAAGACGTTCCCAAATACAGCTCCTTAATTCAACCAACTCCCTCTTTTCTCTGGTAGGAAGAAATCTCTTCTTACAGCAGAAGCCCTCTGAAGCTTTCATCCATGACTTCAGGTGATAATGTTCTTGGCAGATAAAGAAGAGGAGAATTGTGAATTGTTAAAATTGCTTATTTTCTGTAAGATCTGAACATCCAGCTCTTCTGATCTCCTTTGTGCTTATATACTGTATATACCCCCAAATCTGCATGTTTTTAAAATTTATGAATTTTCCACTTCTTTGGATCCTGAATTCAGTCAAATTATAAAAGTTTCCCAATGATGACTGGTTAGCTTTCAATGTTGGATAATTCAACTTTGCTTCCTATATCCAAACTAATGAAGACATTTGCTTCCTAAACCAGGAGATTGTCACCAGGGTATTCTAAGATACTTTTGACAGGATGTAACCTATCAAGTAATTTTTCAGCAGAAGTCTGAGCAGCTAATGTTCTAGTTAACACTCAATTTCCTACCTTGGGAATATTTATAAGATGATTAAAGAAAGTCATGCTTAGAGGCTGCTTCATTATTATTAGTCTTAAAAATGACACAATTCTCATCGTCTTAACTGTTAATTCTCTTGTCTCTTAGGGTGCTGATGGAAACATTTGAATAAAAAAAGCATTTCTGGAGATATTGTTAAAATCAACTTGTAACAAAACTTTGCAAAATTTTTGATGGAGCAGTTGCCAGTGATGAGCGCTGTGTATCCATCTGAATGTCTGCAGTGTTTAGAAAGTTTGCCAAGATTAAAGAAGAAACATACATGATAAAGACAATATCTGAGTGAATACTAACTCTCCTATGTAAACAATGAGGACTAGAATCCCCCTGTCCCTGAACCAGCTTAACGGCTAACCCTTTACCCACCCCTCCAGAGCTCCTTGATTCCTGCCTGATTTCCAAATATGGGGCCCAGGCTCCTAACCATCCTATGAGCTCCTCCACTAGCACTCTGATAAATCTCCTGTGATGTTCAACGTTGGTTTCTGTTGCTTGTATCCAAAATTAAACCAGGTTAGCAACATTACAGGTTAACAAGCAGAAGCTGAATTTAGTTCCAGGCAAAATAAGGCTGGTAGCAATGACAATTCCTATCCATAAACCCAGAGAGGAGTGTAGCACTCCATGGACTGAAGTGGCTAGATTAGTTAATTGCACTGCCACTGTGCTCATCCAAAATCAGATTCATATGAATATATATATATATATATATATATATATATATATATATGTATACATAAAATACCTCTGCTCATCCAAAATCTAATTCCTATCTATATTATAGCAAGACTACTTTGGGAGATTTGCACTGCTTCTGCCATGAAAAATACGAGATCTTGTAGACCCTAGGGTCACAAATGCCAGGCCACAGCACTCTCGGAGGCAAACACGTGTATCATAAGCAGCAGCAGGACTGGTACAATAAACCCATTCGATTCACAATGTTACCATGGTCAACTGAACATGAATTTCTTGGAAGAAAATCAAAAATAAAAATAAAAATTGAGTTCTGGGACAACAGTCTGTCTTGAGCCACCGTAATAAATAGAGTCGGTCCTCTCTTGATTCCCAGGCCTGAAATAGTTCACAGACAACATGCACAAAAGAAGGCAGGAGGGACTTCAAAATGAACCTTGCAATGTATCCTTTATGTATACCCTGTGAAACTGGTCCTAACCATAATCAAAGGGTCCTAAAGCGACTTACCAGGGTAATTCTTTAATGGAATGGAAATACCAAATCTTTCAAGGGTTATCAGGCACTGTCTCAGAGCTAATTCCTGGGAACTCAAAACACTGCTGATCTATTTTCAGTGTAGCTTTATTTTAAGGTGTAGATTTTCAGAGTTCTCGGCACTTGCCAGGCACCTTTATGGATCTTGAATTTCAACTTTTGTCCCAGCAGTCTGTGAACTGATTGAAGATTTTTTTCAACCTCTTAGGCTTTCAGGATCTAGGAGGAAATTGTTCCCTCCTAAAAGCCAGAATTACCTCTTGGGAGTATTTTTGTTTTCTTAGATATCACTCCCTTAGCTCTCCACAGATTTGATAGCTCTTAAATACCATTCAAATGACTGAAAAAACTTTTGTTCATCTTCTATAGTTTCCTCTTATGTGTGTGTTGTCTGAAAGACTCTTCGGCTTTAATGTAAAACAAAACTTCTCAGGTATTATGTTGGAGTGAAAATCTTCAAGGATTTTGAGAAAACACAGAGAAGAGGTATTATTTCCTCAATTTTGTTTGTAAAATATGAAGAATATGAAGCAAGGTGACTATAAAGAGAAATATTTAAGGAAACTGGAGTTTATCGGGTCCTTTCTTAACTTCAATTTAACATTTCTCATTCTTAATTTCCTGTGGAATTTTTAAGTGAATATAATAAGTTTGTTTTCCCCTAAACTATTATTTTTGTCCTATTTGCGATGAGATAATTTATATTTCCACACACACAAACTGGCTATAATTCGGAAAGAAAATACAGCCTCTGTTATAATTAAATAATTTTAATGTAAATAATGTGAAGAAAGCCCCACATCATTCAGAGACCTGACCAATTCATCTGCAGGAGAATGAAACAGCAAATGGTGTTGTAAGGAACTGGTGAGAAAAATTTTGATAGTAACACTGGAATCTCATTTCCCTGAACTTTGAAATGATTTAGCTTTTAATATTTTTCTCTTGTCCGGGATAGATCAGATGCCTCCAGGAATTTCTGATTAGTTATGTAGTTTTAATTTTCAGTGTGATGACCCTGTGCTACCCATGTCTTCTAAGCATGGATTAGGTGTCAGATTTCTCCGTAATTACTGTGATGCCACTGAAAATATGTTAATCTTTTGGACCAAGAAACTCAATACTTGAATGACAGTGATTTTCATGGGGTAAGCAGTGTTTTCCTGAGCTGTTAAAAAAACAATGTTTGAAAACAAATAAACAAACAAACCAAAAAACCAATGTTTGATATGTCACACTGTACTTTCTTTTGAAACAGGATAAAAGAATTTGGATGACAGATCCCAATGAAACATTAATTCCATCAGTATTTGAAATATTAATCAGGATATCTCTAAAGATTAAAAGATGTGTTCAGAATGCAAAGAAAATATTGGCAGTTGATACATAAGTTGTTTATATTTATCTTTCCTCCCCTACTTAAACTTACAGAGAATTGAGAATATAAAGGCAAAAGAAGCAGAACACAGAAAAGGGGACTTTTATCATTCCTAATTGATCAGCTAAATATTTATATGAAGTTATCAAACAACTGATTCAGAATAGCAATTTCTAAAAACAGCTTTTCTAGAAACTGAGACTCTTTATAGAAAATTAATAATACAGAAAAACTGTATTTTAATACTACAGGTTTAGAATGTAATAATCTGGTGAGTCAGATATCTTTTATTTATTTTTGTATTGCTATCTCGACTTTTAACTGCTTAAAAATCACTCAGAAGGTCCAGGGCACATAGTAATATCAGAAACTGGTATATCCATGCTTTTAACCATCTATAAAGGTAAACTGGATTGAATCTGCACACTACTGTCTCTCGAAAGTTGTGTATTTGGGGATAAAATTCAACCTAAATAGTACCTTTTGTTTTGTATTGTAGAAAAATGAAAAATCACAGGTCATTAATGTAATAAACATAACTTATTTCCTCTAATTCATAATTCTCTGCCAAATTATACTCAGTTTACATTCTATGTTTGAATTCTGCCAGCAAAGAAAGACCAGTATAAAATATAATATTTTAAGCAATATATCCTATCACAGAAAACATGGAATTTCTGCAAAAAGGGAACCACAAGGAATTGTGAACTTTAGCAACGCAATTACCTTGATGCCTCAGGCACATAACATAGCAGTCAGGGCTCTATGTGCATCATTTTAAACACACAGATTAGTGTCCAATGTCACCCTGAGAAAAATCCTTCATAAGCGAAGTTCAAAACCTACTGTCTAATGCAGGGGTCCCCAACCCCGGGGCCATGGACCGCTACCAATCCGCGGCCTGTCAGGAACAGGGCCTCACTGCAGGAGGTGAGCGGCGGGCGAGCGAGACAGGCTTCACCTGCCGCTTCCCCATCGCTCCCATTACTGCCTGAGCCATCCCCCACCCCGCTCCCCATCCGTGGAACAATCGTCTTCCACGACACTGGTCCCTGGTGCCAAAAAGTTTGGGGGCTGCTGGTCTAAAGAGATGCAATCTCTAGTGCAGGAGTGCTGATTCTCTAATGTGCATCTCACTGCTAGGGAGATTGAAAGAGAGAATTCAGAAGACTTTCTTCAAGTACAGTTCCTACAGTAACCCTATTTTACACTCCTTATTCAGCCTTTAAGTCCCCCCAAATAACACCTTAACCACATGTTAATATTGTTCATGTAATACTGTTAAGAATTAAGTATTTTGTGAAAAAATGCTTGAAATATGGATAAATTCTATACTCTTGTCTCAAAACACTATCGCTTTAAAAGTTATAGTTCATGAGATAAATAATCTGCATATTTTCTGGTCTAAAACTATTTTTTAAAGTGATTAAAGCCATAATAATTTAGAAGCCAACAGAGGACTCTTCAAACCTAAAAAAAAAAAGAAAAAGATTAGGAATTAAGATATCTGAGTTATAATTCTGACTTGTCCATTAACTTTTAGCAAGGCATTATCCAAGATACTTAATCCTTTTCAGTCTCAATTTTCTCATTTGTAGAATGAAAAGGGTTCAACTTGAATATTTCTTAGGTCCCTTACACCTCAATTAATGAATCTGAGGGAGAGTCCATTGAAGAATTTAAGGAATTCCCCATATTCTGGAGAACGAAGACAGTATTGAATAGTGTCACAGTATCTGGAGTGGACCAGGGCACTGGGTCACGCCTACTTATACCTTTGTCATCAGCAGTAAAAACTGGGACTACTTGTTTGGTGGTAGGTGTCCTCAAAAAGTCTCAGTTTCATCAAGGAGGGTGCAACCAAAGCACACATGCTCCAAGAGCATTTCCTTTGCCCCCAGCTGGAATCGAGTGGCATGCTGGGACTAACAGCATGATACCTCTAGAGCTTTTACACTCTTTTTAGGGGTGAAGAGAGAGCCCCAGGACCACTCCTCTCCATTGCCCACACTCAGTGCTTCCACCACCACCTACTTTGAAACAACAGAAACTAACTTTGTTCTGCTTGATTCTTCTGTCTTCAGTCACCATAAGAAGTTCCAGACCGAGGACATCAGTCACCCTCCAGTCTCTGATGGCCTCTTTTCTCTCCCCTTTTTTCCACCTCTAACTTCTGAAAAACTTCCTGTGCCCTCTGGACCTCACCTTCGATCATCAGCACTTCTCCCTACATTCTTAGCCTCTTCTCTAAATGCTCCTTTTACGCTCTTTTTTTTTTTTAAGGAATTTATTAAATTTATTTATTTTGGGCTGCACTGGGTCTTTGTTGCTGTGCGCGAGCTTTCTCTAGTTGTGGCGAGCGGGGGCTACTCTTGGTTGCGGTGTGCAGGCTTCTCATTGTGGTGGCTTCTCTAGTTGCAGAGCACGGGCTCTAGGCGTGCGGGCTTCAGCAGTTGTGGCTCGCGGGCTCTAGAGCGCAGGCTCAGTAGCTGTGGCGCACAGGATTAGCTGCTCTGCGGCATGTGGGATCTTCCCGGATCAGGGCTCGAACCCGTGTCCCTGCATTGGCAGGCAGATTCTTAACCACGGCGCCACCAGGGAAGTCCCTCCTTTCATGTTCTTGATGTAACCAAACCTGACTCTCTCCTGACGACCTTACCTCCTCTCAACCCTCTCAAATGGTGGCTGTATTTCCTTCTACCTTGTATGTTGTGCTAGAGGGTGGGGCAGGAGGTCGAATTGCCCTTCTTATTTGTTATTTTCAAACTATTCTCCTTCCCTTCCTTCTAAAGACCTCTCAAGCTTTGAATTTCATAAATGAGATAATTATTTTTATAACTTTTTTGGTTTCTTTTCTTTTCTTTTTCTCTTCCTTCCTTCCTCCCTCCCTCCCTCCCTCCCTCCTTCTCTCTCTCTCTCTCTCTCTCTCTCTCTCTCTCTTTCGTTGCACCAGGTCTTAGTTGCAACAGGCGGGCTCCTTAGTTGCGGCATGCATGTGGGATCTAGTTCCCCAACAAGGGAATGAACCCAGGCCCCCTGCATTGGGAGCGCTGAGTCTTATCCACTGCACCACCAGAGAAGTCCCAGTTTGCTTTCTTATTTCCATTCATTTCTATTGATTCTAGACTCTAGCTCCCACCATGGACTTTCTCCTGTTTTAATTCTTGGCAATTTTGGGAGACATGTACCAATCCTTCCCACACTCTGGCCTCTCAGTTGCTTGATCTCCTTTCCACAATGACTTTATGTGTCTACTCTTCTCAGGAACTCTCATGGTCACACCCAAGATCTCATCATTACCCATAATGATACAACAAAAGGGCAACCTCTGTTCAGATCCTAATCTGTGACACTAAATAAAAGGACAATCAGGTGCCCTGCTCAACAACAGACAGGGCTAATTGTCCTGAGACAATGAGAATTCAGACTGGCCCAAACTCCTCCCCCTGCTGAAACATAAAACATGGAGCTACTGGGCATCTCTTGTTCTTGATAGAGGGAACCAAACAAAGATGTGTATTAAGACTATTTGTATGATTTACACCTGTGCTGTTTTAACGCTAAACTATAAAAGCCATAGATGTTCTAATACAATCTGCAAGCACCGAAAAAAAAAAAATGGAAATAGTGATTTGAATTTACCCTTTGAAAGCAACTTAAATGAGATTGACCAGGTTAGTGTGTTCAAATTAGGGCTATGATTATCTAGGTTGTTCACATTCAAATTTCAAATGCAAGTTATTGTCAAAATGCAAGGGATTTAGTTTACCCTAGCAAAAGAGTTCTATTTTCTAATTACAGGCTTAATGTTAAATTAGGTCCTATTTCTCTGCAGCGGCAAAGTAATCAGAGGAGAATCCCATGCCTCTATTAAACATTTACATTAGAACTGCCTAATTACGCCAGGATTTGTTTGGGTAGCAGTGACAGATGTTCTGAAAGGCTGAGGAAAACACAGTCACTGTTTCATAGGAGTTGGGCGTCAAATTATGACCAACTTGACATCAGAGCAGGATATGTGAGTGCATGAAATCAAGAAATGTACTGGATGCTTCTCAATATAACTCGTTACAATAGATCATCTGAGCACCTGTAATGAAGGTATTTGTTCTTCATCTGCCTCAGGAAAACAACGCAACAATTCACAAAAAGAAGCCCAGAAAACTTGAAGCATTTCAAAATTCAGTGTTGTAGAAACAGAAAGCTATTTAAATTATTGTAATCAGAATTTTAATGTTGAAAAAAAATCCACATAGGCTACTTTTGTGCCAACTGGCCACACGTTTCCTAAGCCCTTTTTATCTTCACTTATACATGATATTTGTAATGCTATGAGATTTTACTGGTATAAGCCCTGGTGGTTCACAGTTGAATAGAAGGCACTAAGTCAGTCACTGCCCTCAAGAAGAAGTGCAGCTGGCTCTATTTCCTCTATTTCATCTCATGATACAACGCTCGAAGGGCTAATCGTGGGTCAGAGAAGCCAGAGAGGAAAGGACCAGGACTGTGCAGGTGACATGGTTCATGCACAAAGAAGTAGGCTCTGGATCCAGGTTTACTCCATGTCTTCTCCTGCCCCCTTGCTTGAGGCCCAAGATTCCTCTATAATAAGCTCCTTTCTCAGGTTGGGGACATTCCCTCAGGCTTTGTCAACTTCCTCTGCTCAGAATATGCTTGTTCTCATCCATCTTCCTAAGAGTGTGCTCAAACCCGGATCTTCCCTCTCTGTCTAACTGTCTGACACATTGGTTGGATGGTCTGCCTGATTTTCATTTGAAATTCTTCCCCATGAACCTACTCCTTGGGTGACCCCCAACCCCGGGTTCCACACAGTGCAGCACACGGGCCACTGACCCCCTCGACATGCCCCCACTTCCCTTTGAATCTGGCCACATTCCTGGGACACAGCACACAGGGCCCTGCATTCTCAGGAATGGGGTTCAGATAATATTTATTTGTAAAAATATTTTAATGTGGGACATGTGGAGGCAAAAAGTTGGTCGTCAATAACTCGTTAGTTGGACTAACAGTACGCAGCATTGCTTTGAGCAGAAAGTTCCTTTTCTTCTCTAAGCCCCATTAGGGTCTTTCCTACAATCTGCAGAATTCATTCTTAGCCTTTCCATCTGAAAGTACTCAGAGAGGACATCAAGGAAAATCCTTACCACAGATTTTTGTTGTTGTTGTCTTAATTTATCATCCTGTGAACGGCCTCCTGTGTTTGCTTGGTTCTGTCATCATCTTTATAATCAGAGAGCTCTTTGAGATCTAAAATTTTTTTTCTGGATGGTATTTTTCTGCTCCCACTAATTTTCTAGATGGTGTGGAATTAACAACCACTTCAAGTTCTTTTTAGCAAGAAGAACAGTTTTCTCTTTGGGATCTAAGTCCCAGAGTCACCACAATCAACTGCCCTCAGGGCCGCTGCAGCTGAAGTGGATTCCTGCCTGGTCCATTACACAACTGTCGCATCTACAGATGCACACTGAGCTGTGACACCTGTGGCCACTCGTTCATTCTACCTGCCCCTCTCTGGTCATCTGCATTCCCTCTGAGCCATGGGTTCTCTCCTGAATGTTCAATCATAAAATGAGATTTTAATGTAAGTCCTGACCACCCCACCCCTCACATTTTCACGTGACCTCAGTGACTGACTGTTTCTCTCCTAAAGGCTGAGATGCCTTCCTGGAGAAAATGAATGTGGCAACGATCTGTCAAGAAGCCACCCTTCCATGCCACTGACAGAGGAGAGACATGGAAGGGATGTGGCTTAATTTCCACTATGCACATGTATATCAGGCAAACTTAATTTTGTATTAATTTCCCATCCTTTTACCAATATATGCAACGATTCTCAGGAAGAAGCCGACAGACATATTCAGTAAAGATGGCTTAAATATAAACATTATATTTTCTTGACTCTGGAATTCTGCTGTATTCTATGAAGACAGTATTTCTTATCGAGTTCTAAACAAGGGTCATGACTATAGATTAAACTGAGTTTTAGGAAGTATGGAAGACAAAAATAAGAGAAGCAAGTTTCTCTCTGTTATGAGTTGAACGGTGTCCCACAAAAAATGATATGTTGACATCCTAACTCTCTGTACTTCAGCATGTGACCTTATCTGGAAATAGGATGATTGCAGATGTAATTAGGTAAGTTAAGATGAAGTCATGCGGGAGCAGGGTGGACCCCTAATCCAACATGACTGATGTTCTTATAAGAAGATGGCCATGTGAAGACGGACACACACAGGGAGAATGCCTTGTGATGATGAAGGCGGCAGAGATTAGAGGGACGCAGCTGCAAGCCAAGGAATGCCAAAGTTGACAGCAAACCACTAGATGCTAGGAAGAGGCAAGGAAGGAGTCCCCTGTAGGTTTCAGAAGAAGTATGGACCTGCTAACAATTTGATGTCAGGCTTCTAGCCTCCAGAACTGTGAGACAATTTCCCTTGTTTTAAATGAACCAGTTTGAAGTACTTGTTAAGGCAGCACTGGGGAACTAACACACGTTCCTCTTCCCTAATCCCCAAGCTGGGCCAGAGCAAACGCTGTAGCGATCTGTGGTCACTGATGCAGCCTCCCTGGACTGATCTCAGGGAGGAGGCACTGGAGGGACCGAGCACCACAGAAACTGCAGCAAACAGTCACGAGCGTGACTGCCGCACACGCTGGCGCTCCCACCAAGTACGGTGTTGAGGATCTGCCAGAACCCAATGTCCGGGGAGAATAGAAAGAGCAGCGCTTTCGAGTCGGACAGATCTGGGCTCTAATCTGGGCTCTGCTGACTTCTGACTTCTGATTTTGGAAATGTTCCCTAATCATTTTGGTCTTTCGTGTCTTAAAGTTTGAAATGTAGTTAATAATGTCTGTCTTAAAAGGTTTCTATATGGTTTGGGAAATAAATATATATAAATTACCCAGAAATTGCTATTACAGTGACCACAGAGAGTTCAAAATATTTATAATGCACAAAAGAAAATGCATCAATTAACGCTGATCGACAGCTTTGTTGAAATGATTTTCTCCAGGCCTCTACCCGGGGGACCTGGTTTCGTGGCCAGGGAGATTAGTCTCTGCTCTGTGCTAAAGCCGCACACAAGAGTTGTGATTAACTCTAGAAAACTGAGAACCATTCCAGCCCTTTCTGGATTTTCCTATTTATAAAAGACTAGTGACAGTAACTATTGCCACTGGGTGCAGACTACATGTCAGGAATTAGCGTGAGTTTTAAGTTCATTATCCTCTTTTGTTCTCGTAACAAGCTCATGAAATATCATTATCCCAATTTTAGATGACTGATTTGAAGCTGAGTTAGATAAGGTTGCTCACGTACAGTCCAGTAGAAAGTGGTAGAGCCATGATTCTAATCCAGTTCACTCTAGCTTTTAATTACTACATTAGTCGCTCTAAAATGTTTTTTAGCCAGAACATCCCTTTTTATCAAAATATTATCCATGCTCTTTTTATCAAAATGTTTCCCAATTTCATTTCTCTTAATATTATCTAGATCCCTAATAAATAGAACAGACAAATCTAGATGGTGTGGTTCAAGCCCAGAACTCTAGGGCCTGTAGAACAAAATGAAAAGCACTCACTTTAGTGCAAGCTGCTTCCCAGAAACTACTTTGAGAAGTATAAACTACTAGAGAAATACAAACAGGCTACATACATGTGACATTTAATGTTAAGGGAAACGGCAGTACTGCCCCGTCAGGGTGCCCCGTAGCCCGGACACTTCTCCCACTCTTGAGTTGAGACAGTTTAGACAAGATAATGGTGCCATTTCCAATGACAGCAGGCACCCTCTTCTCCCAGCTTCCACAGAAAAAGGCAACGGGGATCACTTATTATCCAGCTTGACGAGCTAACAGCAAAGAGACTGGAAGAAGCAGAATGCAGAGAAGGAGAGTTTTCAAAGCATTCTTTAAAAATGATAGACTCTGTTCTCTTAATCACATCACTACACGCACATGCGCTGAGAATTTCACAAATAGTTTGAGGCAATGCAGACATTGCCCAGAAGGAGTTCCCCACCCAGGGCACCAATCAACAGATGGACTACTGCAGATTCCCAGTTGTCTGTACTAATGCACCCTACGTAGAAAAGTCCTGAGACTGACGTTACTTAGCATGACCTACTTCGGTATTTCTCACTTTTTGTACAGTTTTTCTCCTCACTGTGTTGTTTCTTAGAAATCTATTTCAGCCTTGATTTTCATTTTCACTTCTTTTACTCAACTTCAGCTTTGCTAACATTTGATGAAACGACCTTTCTATCAACGTGGAATTTACTGATTATCCTTTGAGAATTGGAAGCAGCTACACTCAAGGCATTCAGTCCTCTGATTCCTGGTGAAGGCCAAGACGATCCAGTACTGTTCCTTTGGTGATTACATAAAGAGGTCCTTCTTTGACATCTGATGATTATAGCTGTTTCGGTGATTACTTTCTAGAACTGTGTTGGTACGTGTAGTCAAAACTCTGAACTTCCATCCTGAATGTCACTATTTGGCAGAGAATGTCAAATGATGTGAACAATTCACATGCAGATTCACTTCATCTTTTTCTCTGTAATTGGTTTAATTTAAAGAGATATAACTAGACCAGAGGTTAAAAAAAACCGTGCAAACATGGCTGAGAATGTAACTAAGAAATGAGTCAAAATTATAATCCATATGAGACACAGCTTGGAACCCCTTCCTGGGATTCAGCTGTCCAAACACTGCTGATGCTGATAACAGCCACATGAAGCATAGTTAAGATGTGTTAATGCTGGAAGAAGCAGAGGGAAATATCTGCAAACTGTGCATAGTAAAAACGTCTATGTTTTAACAGCTTTAGAGCTGCAGAGTTACTTGATTAATTTTAAACTTTTAAGCTAAACCTCTTGGGAAATATCAGGAGTTGCTTAAATATCATTTTCATATACCTTGAGTGGGAATTATTCCAAAATGTTCTGCTCTACTTATTTATAATCCACATCTGCTCTGTAAACAATCACAGCTGCTTTCTTGAAAAATAAGCACCAACATGGATTCTAAAGTAACTAAATGATTTTTTTTTATGAGAAAATGTTACAACATGATGCAAAATGGCAAGCCTGGCTAAAGTGTTCTTAGGCCTTTTTAATTATTCTTTTACTCATGTAGAAAAAAATTTTTTTTAACTCAGAAGGTTATTTTAATGAAATTTAAATATACTTGCTTTTTATGAAAAAAGAATTATTAAATCCAAATTCCCAATGATTGATTCAGAAAGAATTATTAATATCTGAAAGTATAACAGCTTTACTTAAGGTTTATACTTTATTTATTTATTTATTTATTTATTTATTTGGTATGCGGGCCTCACTGTTGTGGCCTCTTCCGTTGTGGAGCACAGGCTCCAGACGCGCAGGCTCAGCGGCCATGGCTCACGGACCCAGCCGCTCCGCGGCATGTGGGATCTTCCCGGACTGGGGCATGAACCTGCGTCCCCTGCATCGGCAGGCGGACTCTCAACCTCTGTGCCACCAGGGAAGCCCCTTGTTTTTACTTTATAAGCTTTATTTCCTCAATAAGATTGTGAGATCTTCACTCGATGGAGCTTGCTAGAGTATAACTAAATAAAGTTTATCTTAATTATCACAAATGATAAAGAAAATGCCTTTTTGATGTCTTTTTTAGGAAAGATATAGTTAGCCTTACTCTGTCCCTTAGTGCCTAAGACTTGAATGGGTACATACAAGGTATCCAATAAATACTTGTTGATTTGATATGGCAAATATGTAAATAACTACATTACTTATATTTTTATAACATAAAAGAGAGAATGATACCCTTCACTAAAGATTGCATTTGCCTGTAATATATGAAATGTGTATGTTACGTGAGTTCTTAGGAAGAAGAGCTCTGTATAACTTTTTAAAAAAACACAACATTGAATTGATGCTAAATATTTTTCCCCCAATCTAGAAAATAAAAATATAAGTTGCTCAAGGCCGAATTTAAGCAGTGGTTCTCAAACTTTAGCAGAATCAGCATCTCCTGGAGAGGATGTTAAACATGAAACAAGCTGCTGAGTTGAACCCCAGGGTCTCTCATTCAATAGGCCCAGGGCTGGACCTAATAATTGCATTTCTAGCAAGTTTTCTGGTGATGCAGATGCTGCTGTTCCTGGGAACATACTTGGAGAACCAGTGTGTAAGGTATTCTTTCTTATAAGAAGAAAAATCAGCTGCTTTAGTCATACCTTCACCACGTTCCGAGAAGCATGATGGAGGAAGGTGAAAAAGCCCAAGGAAATAAATATTCATGATTATTTTATTCAAGACAAGGTATTCAAACAAGGGAAGTCTAGTTTCTCAGAAACTGGGAGGCAGGTTGTTCGCACTGACAAAGGAGTATTAGCGTGACCCGGATGCTTCAGCTTCAATTTGTCTACCCAGATGCCCCTGATCCAAGCCTCAGGGTCCCACACTTTCCCAGTGACAATCCTTAATTTCACAGGAACAACTTGACGAGACTGTGAATCCATTCTATGTTGTAGTTCTGAAAACTTCACAACTAAAGCCTATGTTAGTTTTTCAGAAACTTTTTTCCGATGGCTTCGTAAGTAAGAGGTTCTTCTAGGGCTACTATAGAAGCTCTTTGTTCTCTGACCATGACTTGACCTGAGAGTTGACCCCACTGAGTCTGTAAGGGTTTCTGTAAGAACCCCAGTGCAGTCAGAAAAAGCCGTCCCATGCCAACACATGCTGGGACTGGCTCACACCAGCTAGCATGATGTGTGCATCTCTTCCCAACTCTGTTTTCAGCTAGCATGATGTGTGCATCTCTTCCCAACTCTGTTTTCAGTGGCACCACATTTGAGGATCGATATTGGTCATGGTGGGAATATTTACACCTAGGAAACTGACCATGACTACAGATAACTTTTTTTTGAGAATCAGTTATCAAACATTTACCAGCCCAGTACTAATTCCATGTCACTGTTTCTGTAGTCAACGCTACTGTTAAAATTCAGTGCAGAAACCTCACGGTCCCCAAGACAATTTCTTGAGAAGGCACTTCATCAAAATCAACCAAAGGTGATTACTCATAATTCTGCAGTATCCTAGGACTAATTAGCATCTCACTTCCCACTGGCAAGGAGCCTGGGATTGTGTTCAAGCTCTGAGACATGAGCCAGCCAACTCCCAAATCCCGACTTTGAGGGACTATTTCCTGGGACCACTCCTGATAAAAACTTCTATGTCGGTCTATTGCCTACTCAGGAGACAAATTGCAGTAGTTATTTTAACAGAGAATTTAACACGAAGAATTGTTAACTTGTACAGAATTGTAAACTAGGTAACAATGCAAAAAAAAATCCACATTAAGGTATCATGGCAATATATTTTATAGTAGGTATATTGTATACCTAAACCTATATATAGAGGAAATATCTATATTATCATGGGGAAAGGTAAGCTGGGGGAGAAGTTGAGATTATTAACATTTAGAAGCTTGGAAAATGAGCTCCATCAAGCTGAAACGCAGACCTCAGAGAAGGGATCTGATTCTGTTTGGCTAGTTCTGGTGTTTTTGAGCTTGGAGGAGGGAACCTGTGCTCTGGGACCCTAATGACCAAGAAGAGGATCATGTGGGCTGATGCTGGTGTCCATGTCAGGATGTCTCAGGAGAACAGGAAAATAGGTAGTACAACAACAGCATTGCAAACACACAGATAACTATGCCTGGGAATTGATTCTAGGGTATGAGACAAAGGAGAATACAATATAACATGGGGTCAGACCAAAATGACTGATGTGGGTGCACTTACTAGAACTTTTGGATTTACTGTGTTAGTGAGTGAATTTGAAAGCTTAGGTGATTATATGACTAAAACTTGGACTCAAGCACGGTCTACCTCTAAAGATGCTGAGATTCAAAACTTTCCTAGCATAATAGAGAGAAAGAAATGCAAAGGTTCAGACAATAGGAATATTAGAAACAATAAACCTGTTTCACCAAATGTTAGAAAAACTGAACACCGTAATCAAAGAACAGGCTTTGTATATGAGTAGAACTGAATCTTTAATATTTGCAGATTCAATTCTTACACAGTGAATAATTATAAAAGTGTCATCAACTCCCAGTGTGGATATCAATTTATAATTGGGTCCAAAGCTAAGACTTCTATTTCCTAAATGAGTATTTTTCTATAAAAGTGTAATTTTAATAATTAGCCAAGTTCCAGAACTTTATTTAATTTTGTCAAAATGAGTATTTTCTAACATTGCTCTGTTTTTCTCTGTAAAATGGGTATAACACCCGACTTTCAATTATCATATGCCGTATTCTTTACTTGGAAGGCGTCTCTGTCCCTCATCACTCCTTCATCTAGCATCCTGTCATTCCCAGTTTTAATATCACCCCTTCAGCAAAGTCCTCCCATGTCCCTTGAATTTATCCTTTATGGCTTCGACCACAATGGAAATTGATTAATGGTGATGAGTGCTTAATGTCTGTCCTCTTTTTAGTCTGGTTATGAGTGCAGTGGTCATTTTTGTACGTTAACGGCATCCCCTCAGAAGATGCTCAACATATACCTGTAGAATGGATGAACGTATATCATGTAAAGCACCTGACACAAGTAGACAGGCAATAAATCATAGTTAATGCTATATTCATCATTTGTATTTTTATAATTTTTATAATTTACTGTGAAGTCTTTAGTAAAAATCTGCCATGGTGTTATTTTGTGCAGTGACCTTTTTTTTTGTCCTATAGAGATCAGAGACTACGGCATAAAAATCAAAGGGCAAATTTTATCACTTCATCAGATGAATATGTTGGGTCTTATTTACCTGCAGAATTTTATAGATGTGAAACTTTTCAGAATAGGAAGTTTTCCTTTTGCTCTGATGCTAGAAAAAAAATGCTGATATTCTCTTTAGTTTATACTCACAGTTAAATATTTTTTTAAACAATTCACTTTTGACTGTGGGCCAAAGCATTAAAACACGGTGAATGATCCACTTAGCATGTTCCGGCATACTCGCTGTCTATATGGCTAGCAAACTTACCACAGAGAGTTAGAGGTCATAACTCACAGCAGCCAGGTAGCCAAGAATCATCTTTCCTCTAAACAGGAACTTTCCTACCAGCTCCCTGATCCCAGGCAGGCCATTGTCAATTTGTTTGTGCCTATGGAAACTCATCTGGTATCTACCTGGCCAGATCAGTATTTGCAAAAGGTGAGGTAATTCTTGTAGGAATAACTCCCTTAGAATCCTTGACTCCTACTCCAAAGGACTCATACAAAGGTGCCATGAAAGAAACTGATAGCCCATGACTTTGCTCTTTGGCAAAGTAAAGGCATTTGGGTAACACTGCCCCATATACTCTGAGGCAGAGTTCATTTTCTGGAGCAAATAAAAGAGTTCCCAAAAGATTTTCTCTCCATGGGTGCCTTTTCCTCTCTCTAAATTTGCCTGTGGATATGGATATGCAGAATTTCTTTACTTAATAGCTAATGTGTATTGAATGCGTACACTGTGCTTTATACTTATATAAAACTTAATGTTTACAGATAACGTTACTATATCCCCAATTTCCAAAATAGCTACTATTATCCCCAATTTCTAAATGAAAAAACTGAGGCACAGCAAAGTTAAATAAATTATAACTCATATGTTCTGCAACCAGTAACTGATGAAACTGAGATTTAAATGAAGCCGGTCCAACCCAGAACGTCCAGCCTTCACTGGTATGTAACACGGCTGGAGAAAAGAGTGGTGATGAGTGGGAATTTGCCTTTCTCTCTGATGTGTATATTTATATAAATAGAAAACATATGAATTTATTTGACTAGTCAAAGACATATGCCAAGCTCTCCCTATGCAGATCTAACAACAACAACAATAGAACGGCCTGAGATGAGGGATGCTCAGGGAGGACTTAATGAACGAGGTGAGCTTGAACAGTGAACGTGCTTACGAGGCAGAGGCGACGTGGTGCGGAGACTGACAAAGACCCGCCAAGTGGAGGAACAGCTGGGCAAAGGCATGCAGGTGTGAAGCAGCACGTGCCCCCACCAAACAGCAAGTGCCAGGACGCTGACTGTGGGAGGAGTCCTCTAGCTGTTGGCTGCACTCCTCTTCTTCGGGCCCACCTCCTGCTTCCCGCGCCTAGATCGTAAAGGCTGGGGCAGAGGCATCATCCACCATGTGTCACTTTTTTTTTTTTTTTTTTGCGGTACGCGGGCCTCTCACCGTCGCGGCCTCTCCCGTTGCGGAGCACAGGCTCCGGACGCGCAGGCTCAGCGGCCACGGCTCACGGGCCCAGCCGCTCCGCGGCATGTGGGATCCTCCCAGACCGGGGCGCGAACCCGGTTCCCCTGCATCGGCAGGCGGACGCGCAACCACTGCGCCACCAGGGAAGCCCCATGTGTCACTTTTTTCAATCAAAATTTCCCAGGGAGGGAAGATTACTCTAGACAAGTGTCTGTTGAATGAATAAATGGTTGCATTCAAGTGTAGGGATTGCCAGGTTAAATAAGAAAGAAGAAAAATGGGGAATTAAAAAGTCTGTTCTTGATCTGGTTTGGAGACAGCTAAAGAGACAGTTCTACTTTCTTTAAATGTTTTCGTATTCCCGATTATAAAAATTTCTTCTAAATATCCTGACATTTTATTCAATCAGCTAGAATGCTCACTAGAAATAAGACCATGAATTAATATAAATGCATCAAATAGTCCACTCCTGTAGTTAAATGCAGCTTGTACATAATTCAAAATTAAAATATTAATAAACACTTTTTTTCTGTGGCAACCATATTCTTTTCTATGTCTGGAGCTCGGGCCAAACTAATTTGTGTTGAATTTATTAAGACATAAAATTTACAGTAATCAATATTTTGTTTAAACTTGTAAATGAAACACTCTTAATTTCATGTATGTAAGCTGACTGACAGACTTAAACAGAACAAATTAAAACAAATGACATCTTTGTGTTTTCTCTAATTCCAGCTTGTGTCTGAAAGCATTATTGCTATAGTAATTGATTTTATCATACTCAAAAATAACAGATTTTCAAAAATATTCTATTAACCTGAAAAGATTAAATTACTTTCTGCTGTCCTATTAGCAATCAGTGGTAATAAGGACTGTGAAAGTGCCTTAGAGAATGCTTAATTATCTTTTTTGAGATCCTCTGAGAACAAATGAAAGAGAGGCATATAAAAACAAAAGTTAATTAACTTGTCCTAAGGACTATACACATCCAATTAAAGTATAAATAAAATATTGTTAACTTACCATAGGTTATGATAGATAATTTATGCAAGAATAAGAATAAGCAATAAAAAACATTTTAGAACCAGTTACCTTACTCAACCTGGTTCCCTTAAAAGGTATGTCTTCTAGTTTGATAATTTCTCTTTATTTTCCCCTTAAATTATTCCTCCTTAGAAGATAGCCAAAGGACCCAAAAATATCCATAGGAATGCACAGAAATGGTCTCTGACCTTGCAAAGATGTTCAGGGAAAACAGAATCATTATGAAAGTTATTTGCAAGTCTGAAATCTTCACAAACTGCTGGATATGTATCCCTCTAGACATTTTATTTAATTTCCCAACTCAGTCTTACCTTCTGGGTAGAAGAAGAACTCAGCCAAGGTCCTCTTCAATCATTGTGAGGTCCTTAAACAAGAAATTTGGGAGTATTTTTAAAAATTACCCATTACTATAGAATTATTTTAGTGAACTACTATGTAAGATGAAAGGGTTGTCACCCAAAATACTCTCCATGACACTGATGTGAATTAAGGAAGGGCCTATACTTCAAAGTAACCTGGAAAAGACACCATACATTAGCAAACATTTTATGCCTTATTACTGTATATTTTGTCCTGTTGTCTCTGATCTTTTCATGGGGAACAGCCTAACTGAAGTGTATTGCATTTCTAAAATTACCTGCTTTTCCTAGACCATGTGATTTGAATATGCAGTTTATATCATCATCAAAGATTAGATGACATCTCAACATCAGCATGCAGCAATGAATCTAAGAAATAGTGTATTCTGTCCCTTGATGTTGCCATCTAGAAGACTACACTGCATTTTAGACGTTCTCAGCACTCATATGCCCCCATGCTTTCGTACTTCATCAGGGCTCAGTACTAACCACTACTCTATGCCTTAAGTCTCATTTGATGACTTGGTCCATGTTGAACTGGGGAATTAAATCCCTCTCACTCAGAGACATGCAAGAGACCACTTACCACTCTTACAGCAGCGTGGTACAACCCCAAGTGGAATAATACTTAATTTACAGTTCCGTAGAACCTTTTATATTTGCAAGAGTTTAACAAATATTGTAGTCCTGATTTCTACATCTAGCTAGAAGGCAAAAAACACTCACAAGTTCTGATTGTAATAATGAGAATAAGCCAGAGAAGCTGTAAAATCACAGTAAGCCGTGCTGGAGTAACCAGTATCAAAATTTGCCTCCTGGCATAAACAACCAGGAAAACAATTCGACACAATATATGAAACAGTTGACTGTACACATTGGACAATAGGCAGTGCAGGGCAGTGATCCTTGGAAAATTAAAATTAACAAAGAAGCTTATGTGTTGCCCCAAGTTTCTTCATGGAGGCACCTTCAAAATCAGCTTATAAGAGCAGACCATGGAGATTTTGATGAATTAAGAGACAGACATTGCATTCTGATGAGGCCCTAGCAGCCAAAATTTTAAGGACAGAGTATTGGAGAGGAGGGAGCTATGCAGAGAAAGAGCTCTAGAAATTTGTATCGTGCCACTTGAATGTGTGGCTGAACATTAATTTGTTCATGTGTAGCATAAATACCCTGAAGCCAGGCTAAAATATACTTTTAATTATAAGATAAACAATTCCTAGAGATCACCCAGAACTGTAAGATGTTCAAGTTACAACCTGCCATAGAAGAGATGCCTCAGTGAACAATCAGGGTACTCAGTAGAGAAATCAGGATTCTATCTCAGCAATAAGGTTAATTTATAACTACAGCAAACTTGGTCCAGACCCACCCTAAAAAACTTTAAAAAAGAAGCTTCAAAAGGATCAAGCTGTTCCACAAATAACTTGACTAACAAAATTACCTCAACATTGTTTTAAAGAAAGACACAACACTCCAGACAAAAATGCAACAAACAAAATGACTAGCACCTAATTAAAATTTACTAGAATATGAAAAAGCAGGAAACTGTTAACCAGAACTAGAAGAAAAATAAGACTACTGTAACAAATAAACATGACAGAGATAATGGAATTCATAGAAAAGGACTCTAATACAGCAATCACAAACATAATAAAAAATTTAAAGAAAATGTAAGCCTAAATACAAGAGAGAACTTATAAAAATGAAACAAATAGTACTTCCAGACAAGGAAAGTACAATATGGGAATTGAAAAATCCTTTAACAGCTTAACAGGTTATTAGATACTTATAAACACATTCAGTAAACTTGAAGAAAAAGCAAAAATCAAACAGCTGATAGATACATAGGTAGATAGATGATAGATTGATGATAGATAGATACATGGATAAATACATAGATAGATACATAGATAGACAATAGATATAAGAGAGAAAAACAACTTTAAAAGTTTAATAAAGCCTCAACAACCTGTGGGAAAATACAAAGCAGTTTAATATATGTTTAATTAGGATCCCCCCAAATGGAGGAAAGCCAAACATTATTTGAAGAAATAATATTGCTAACCTTGTTAGGAGACTCAAGAATTTTTGTTGTTGTTGATTCTTTGGGATCTTATACATAAAGAATCATGGCTTCAGTAGACAAAGACAGTTTTATTTCTTTTCTCCCAGTCTGAATTTCTTTTTCTTTCCTGTTTTCTCATATTGCAGTAGCTTGGACGTCCAGTACAATATTGAATAGGAGTGATGGAGAGAAGATCCTTGTTTTGTCCGTGATCACGGGGGGAAAATGTTCAGTTTCTCACCATTAAGTATGACGTTAGCTGAAGGTTTTTTGTAAATACTCTTTATCAAATTAAGGAAGTTCCTCTCTAATCGTAGTTTCCTGAGAACTTTTATCATGAAAAGGGTGTTAAATTTTGTTATATCTTTTCCTGTATCAAATGATACAAACACATGATTTTTCTTGAGCCTGTTGATGGGTGGATTTTATTAATTTCCAAATGTTGAATCAGCCATAGATAACCAGAATAAATCCCATTGGTTGTAATATATATTTATTTTCATATATTGTTGGGTTCAATTTTCTAATGTTTTGTTGAAGGTTTTTGCATCTATATTCATGAGAGATATTGGTCTGCACTTTTTCTTTCTCTTAACATCTTTACCTGGTATCATTATCACAGTGATACTGGATAGAATGAATTAGGAGGTGTTCACTTTGCTTCTGACTCCTGGATGAGATTGTGGAGAATTGGTATCAATTCCTCCTGAAATATTTTGTAGAAATCACTAGTAAAACCATCTAGGCTTGGTGTTTTCTTTTTTTGGAAGGTTTTTAATTATTGCTTCAATTTCTTTAACAGGTATAAATCTATTCAGATATTTATTTCTCCTTGTATAAATTTTGGTAGTTTGTGTTTTTCAAGTAATTGGTTCATCTCATCTAAGTTATCAAATTTGTGGGCATAGACTTCTTTATAGTTTTTTTTTATTATTCTTTTAATATCCATGGGATCAGTAGTAATTAACCCTGTTACATTTTTGGTATTAGCTTGGTAACCTAGCTAGAGACTTACTCATTTTTTTTTTCTTTTTGTCTTTTCAAAGAACCAGCTTTGGGTTCACTGATTTTTCTCTATCATTTTTGTATTTTCATTTTCATTGATTTTTACTCTAATTTTTTATCATTTCTTTTCTTCTGCTTGCTTTAGACATACATGACTCTTCTTACTCGTTTCCTAAGGTGGAAATAAAAATGATTGATTTTATTTTTTTTTGACTTTTTAATAGAAAAATTATAAATAAATTGTAAACAGGTAATTTAAGTACAATTTAAAAAAACATTCTGAGAATATTTTGAAAACGTTTTTTCTTCTCAGCAATTCAAAACTCTTCAAAACTTTGTCAATATGATTTAAATTTAAATTTTAAAATTTATTCTAAATATAATTTTTTTATTGGGGTATAGTTGTTTTACAATGTTGTGTTAGTTTCTACTGTACAGCAAAGTGGAGTTCCTGTGCTATACAGCAGGTTCTTATTAGTTATCTATTTTATACGTAGTAGTGTATATATGTTGTATATATGTCAATCCCAATCTCCCAATTCATCCCACCTTCCCCACTTCCCCCCTTGGTGTCCACAGGTTTGTTCTCTACATCTGTGACTCTATTTCTTCCTTGCAAAACGGTTCATCTGTACCATTTTTCTAGATTCCACATATATGAGTTAATATATGATATTTGTTTTTCTCTTTCTGACTTACTTCACTCTGTATGACAGTCTCTAGGTCCCTCCATGTCTCTACAAGTGACCCAATTTCATTCCTTTTCGTGGCTGAGTAATATTCCATTGTATATATGTACCACCTCTTCTTTATCCATTCATCTGTCAATGGGCATTTAGGTTGCTTCCATGACCTGGTTATTGTAAATAGTGCTGCAATGAACATTGGGGTGCATGTGTCTTTTAGAATTATGGTTTTCTCAGGGTATATGCCCAGTAGTGGGATTGCTGGGTCATATGGTAGTCCTGTTTTTAGTTTTGCAAGGAACCTCCATACTGTTCTCCATAGTGACTGTATCATCTGTGACAAAGGAGGCGAGAATATACAATGGGGAAAAGACAGCCTCTTCATTAAGTGGTGCTGGGAAAACTGGACAGCTACATGTAAAAGAAAGAAATTAGAACACTCCCTAACACCATACACAAAAATAAACTCAAAATGGATTAGAGACCTAAATGTAAGACTGGACACTATAAAACTCTTACAGGAAAACATAGGAAGAACACTCTTCCACATAAATCACAGCAAGATCTTTTTTGACCCACCTCCTAGAGTAATGGAAATAAAAACAAAAATAAACAAGAGGGACCTAATGAAACTTAAAAGCTTTTGTACAGCAAAGGAAACTATAAACAAGACCCAAAGATAACCCTCAGAATGGGAGAAAATATTTACAAACGAATCAATGGACAAAGGATTAATCTCCAAAATATATAAACAGCTCATGCAGCTCAATATCTAAAAAGCAAACAACCCAATCCAAAAATGGGCAGAAGACCTAAACAGACATTTCTCCAAAGAAGACATACAGATGGGCAAGAGGCACATGAAAAGCTGCTCAACATCACTAATCATTAGAGAAATGCAAATCAAAACTATAATGAGGTATCACCTCACACCGGTTAGAATGGGCATCATCAGAAAATCTACAGACAATAAATGCTGGAGACGGTGTGGAGAAAAGGGAACCCTCTTGCACTGTTGGTGGGAATGTAAATTGATACAGTCACTATGGAGAACAGTATGGAGGTTCCTTAAAAAACTAAAAATTATTGATTTTAGATCATTCTCCTTTTCTGAAACAGTCATTCAATGACATAAATTTTCCTCAAAGCACTGTATTCACTGCATCACACAAATTTTAACAAGTTGTATTTTCATTTTTATTTTGCTCAAAATATTTAAAAATTTCCCTTGAGACTTCTTTGACCCTTGTGTTTTAGGTATGTTGCTTAATTTCCAAATATTTGGGGCTAGTCTAGCTATCTTTCTGTTATTGATTTCTAATTTAATTCCACTGTGGTCTGAAACACATTTTGTATAATTTCTATTTTTTTAAACATGTTAAGTATTTTTTATAGTCAAGATTGAGGTCTATCTTGATAAATGTCCCATGCAAGCATGAGAGAAACGTTTATTCTGCTGTTATTTGAGGCAGCAATATATAAACATCTGCTATATATAAAACATCTGTTAGATATAAACACTGATTGATAGTGTTTTTCAAGTCAATTATATCCTTAAATATTTCCTATCTGATTTATTAATACTGAAAACTTCTCTTTTTATTGAATTCCTTTTTTTTTGAAATTAATATAGCTACTCCACGTTACTTTAGGTTGTGTTATCACAGTATACCTTTTTCCATTCTTGTACTTTGAGTAAGTGGTTCCTTGTAGACAACATATAGTTGTTGTTGTTGTTATCCACCTTGATAATAGGTCTTTTTGGTATATATTGATTATTAATATTTAAAGGATTTTTTTTAAAGTTGATTTAATATTTATCATGTTTGTAATCTCCTGTTTATTGTATTTGTTCTTTGCCTCCCCTTTTATTCTGCCTTCTCTTATTTTAATTGAGTATTTCATATGATTGATTTTATCTTCTCTCTTAGCATATCAGTTTTACTTGCTTTAAAATTTTTAGTGGTCTCTCAGGAATTTGCAATATATATTTAATCTAAATTCATCACAAATAACACTAAACCACTTCACATATAGTTCAGGTAAATTTATGATCGGGTATTTCCCATTCCTCCATCCCATCTCTTATTACATTGCTGTCATTTATTTCACTTATCCAATTGCTATAATCATCCAACACTCTGTTAACATTATCACTTTAAACAAACATCTTTTAGATAAATTGAGGATTAGAAAAATAAAATATTTTATTTTACCTTAATTTATTCCTTCTTTGATGCTCTTCTTCATTTTATGCTTACCTGAGTTTCTGAGCTATGTCATTTTCTTCTTCTTGATGATCTTCTTTTAATCATTTCTTGAAAAACAGTCTACTGGTAATGAATTTCCTCAGTTTTTGTTTGAGAGACCCCTTCAATGTTAAAGGTCAATTTCAATGGACATAGAATTCTAGGTGATAGTTGTTTCTTTCAATGCCTTAAATATTTCACTCTACTCATTTATTACTTTTTTGGCTTCTGATAAGAAATCTGCTCTATTCATTATTTATTTGCTTATTTATTAACTGAGGTTAATAGGCCTTTAGTGTGAGGTTTTATGTTACTCTGGCCAGGAGTCAAGCTGTGTTTAATGTTTAGTGTAGCCTGTGGTGCCAGGGGCTTCACTTCCTCTAGTTTTTGTCTTCCTTGTTCCCTTTGGACCTACCTATGAACTCCTCTTAGATAGAATTTGCATCTTGCAGCTCTTTGGGGAGTAATGCATCATTATTATACTGAAGCCCTGTTGGTGTGGTTATAACTAGGGGAAGGGAAGCATTCTATAATCTTACGATTGACGATCAGTCTGTTAGTGGGATTGTGCTCCTGGGATGTCCCCTTCCTCAGTGTTTCTTAGCTTCCTCACCCCTTTTAGGTGAGTACAGGGAAATTTACAGGGGACTGGAATCAGAGGAATGCCTTTCTCCCAGGTGGGATAGTGATCTGGTAAAGGCTTTTCCCCTGAAGTATTGTTCAGGGTTTGTTTTTGAGGCTATTCTGGTCACATTTTACAACGGTGACTCTTTCTCTCCCACAGCCAGAGCAAAGAGGAACTCTATCTTGGTTCTTCACCATGAGAACTTGTCGGGTTTCCTGAAGCTAAAACCCACAGAAGTGTGGGGACGTCCCTGGGAATGGGGCACCAGGAGTTTCTCACTCTTCAGGTGGGTCCTCAGAGCTGCCATCAATTCACCAAAATCACCACTGAAGTGGCCCCCGAGTTTACGGCTCCTGCCGTCTCCGCTCCGAGCACACGGGTCTCAGCTGTGGCTCTCCACGTTCACCTGCCTCCCTCAGATTTGAGGGCAGTGAACTACCCTGCAACCTCAGTCTTCTGATGGCCCCAAGAAAAGTCACTGATTTTCAGTCTGTTCTGCTTTTTCTTGTGGAAAGAAAGAGTGATGACTTCCAAGATCTTTACATGTAACAGCAAAAGCCAATAGTTCATGTTACCTTAACTTTTAACAATCCTTTTATACTTGGAATCTAGGTGTACATTAAACGTCTCCTGTGATCTCAAATAGAGGAACACTGATATTTATGTCAAATTACAGTTCTATGAGCACCTCTTTTATTCCTTCCATGTGCATAAGCGCATGTTATCTGAAATTTGCTGAGCTCCTAGACTGATGCGTCAGAAGAGTCCTACTATGCACTCTCTCCCCTCCGTGAGCCATGCTGAGTCTGCTACAAAGCCAGTGTCCCTCTGCTGCCACAGGTGACCATGGCCACTGTGAGAAGGCCAGTGTCTGTTCTCAAAGTGTTGTTACCTGATATTTCCAAAGTTTCCCATCTTTAGAATACTACAGAGGTGATGAGGTGTGGGGAACTGAAAGAAGACCAGTGCTTTTATGGCTGTACTATACAAGTCAAGCTGTTGTATAAACCCAGATGAGACTGGAGAGGGAAGCACGCTCTTGCAGCACATGTTGAAGAATATCATTAGGATGCTCTGGAAAGGTTTTAAGTTTAAAAAGAGTGAATGCATACATTATATTTATTTTTATAAGTAATATATAATATTTGCATGGCATATCTTTATCCACTCTTTCACTTTCAATTACCTATGCTATTGAGTTTGCAATGAGTTTTTGTAAACAATGTATAGTCAGGTTGTGTTTTTATCCACTCTTTCAATCTCAGTCTTTTTATAGGTGTACATCCATCAATCAAATTTAAGATAATTACTGATATGTTTACATTTAAGTCTTCCATTTCATTATTTTTGTATTATTTTCTTCTTGTTCTTACTCCTGTTTCCTTTTTTTCTTTTTCTTTTTTGATTTCCTGTGAATTACTTGAAAATATTTTTAGGATTCTATTTTGATTTATTTACAATGTTTTGAGTGTGTCCCTTTTAAATTGGTTACACTGATATTATAGTATTATATGTGATATCACATTATACTAGTACCAATATTTTACCATTTACAGTTCAATGTGGAAACCTTATTTTCATTTAGGTCCCTTTACTGCCCTCACATTTAAATATAATTATGTAAATATAATTATCTTAATAACAGATGAAGTTAGAATTTTTGTTTCAATTATAAGATTTATAAAACTCATGAGTTAAAGGATAGTCTATTGTATGTATTCAATTCTGCTCCTTCCACTGTTCCTTCTACATTCCTTATGCTCCAAGATTCTTTCCTTTGGAAGATTCCCTCTGTTTTAATAATTTCTGTGGCCAGTATTGAGAGTAGGTCTGTAGTGACAAACCTTCTTAATTTTTCTTGGTCTGAGAAAGTCTTTATTACCCTTTCATTCCTTGAGGATAGTTTCCTATGTAGAGAATTCACTGTTGACTGTTCTTTTCTCAGTGCTTGAAAAATATGTCACTTCCCTCTGGCCTCCATGGTTTTATAAAAGAAATCCACTATCACTGAATCATTTCATTGGTGTTCCCCTATGGGTAGTGTGCCATTTTACTCTGGCGACATTCAGGATTTTTTGTCTTTTGTTTTCAAAAGTTTAATTACACTGTCTCTCGGCATAGATTTCTTTGGGCTTATCCATTTGGGGGATCACTCAATTTCTTGAATCTGTAGGTTTGTGTCTTTTGCCGAGTTTGTAAGTTTTCAGTGATTATTTCTTTGAATACTCTTCCAGCCTCACTAGTTCACTTTTTCCTCTTTCATGGGATAGTGATAATAAGAATGTCAGATCTTTAGTTAACATTAGGGGAGCGGGCTGGTTTTTAGGCGTGTGCTTTTCAGACTGAGTAAATTCTATTAGTTCAATCTAGAATTCACTGGTTCTATCCTCTGTCATCTCCACTCTTCTAATGAGTCCACCCCACAAGTTTGTTTGTTTTGATTTCAGTTATTATATTTTTTAATTTTATAATTTCCATTTGGCTCTTTTCATGACTTTTACTTCTTTGCCAAGATTCTCCATTTTTCATTTGTTTCAAGAAAATTTGTAATTGATTGTTGAAGCATTTTGATGATGGTTTGCTTTAAAACTCATGTCAGACAATTCCAACATATGATTCCTCTAGGTGTTGGTGTCAGTTGATTGTCTTTTCTCATTCAAATTTAATTTTCCTGATTCTTAGTATTATGTATGCTTTTCTATTTTATCTTGGGCATTGTGTCTGTTATGTCAGGAGATTCAGAGTTTTATTTTAATCTTTTATTTTAGCTAGAAGTCACCAGTTTAGACTTTATATGTGGGTCTAGAACTACTTTTGTGGATTGCAGTTCCAATGGCAATTTAAATTTTAGAAGCTTTGTGATGTTATTTTGGCCTACTTGTATTATCTGGTGTTGCTGGGGATACTATTGGTCCTGCCGATGCTGCCTCGTGGGACAGGAGGGGATTTTCTGGGCCAGACAGCCTAGTATCTCTCAGTGGGGTAGAGGAGTCTCCAGCCTCAGGCCTGGCCCACAGGAACCAAGAAGCTTCCCTGGTCTGAGCCCTTGTTGGGGTGAAATCCTCTTGACACTGTTGCCTGCCCCATTCCCATCTCTCTCCTTGGGGAGGGGAGTGGAGTACATTTCCTGATGCTTATTATTAACAGGGCTCCAATGGTCCCCCGTTCTGGTGATGCTGGGCTCTTCTGATGTTGTAGGAGAGACTTCTGCTCAGTCTGAGATAAGAGTGAGCCTACCTGGACTGCCTTCTGTTGCCAGGTTGGAGTGCGAAAATGCTGTGCCTGGGTCATGTTTTTCTGATGGGTGGGCCATCATAAGATGCCCTACTGCTGCTTTCTTCCTTCAGTCCCATGATCCCAAACCAGTTCTTCCTCTTATCACCTTTCAGGGTCTCCTTTTTTTGTCTCTTGTACTCTTTCCAGTGTTTGTAGTTGTACTTACCAAGGAGGATCAGGAAGAAATAAGTCTATGCCACCTTGTTGGGTCAAGATGGTCCCATCAAGACCATATTATGTCAAAGTTGAATCAGGTAATCAAATAAGATTTTTGAAAAGGATGTCTTTATAATTCATTCAATTTATCACTCAAAACCCTTATACTGTTTACTGATAGTATGCAGAGTCTACATTAGGTTTTAGAAGAATGGGACTTTCTACACAATGATGAAGTTCCTACCCCTAGTTGGCCTGAAATCTTAATGATAAGGGTAATTAAAACAAGAAACAAGTAAAGAAAAGAAGTAAAAGGCAACTACAGGGAATAAATATATGTGTGTAAGATCGTTCTGTACATGACAAACCGTGTATGTAGGGAATAAAACTTTGATCAAAGACAATAGGAGATGGAATGGAATGGGAAGATTTAAGGAGATTTGGCCATAACATAGAAATTAGAAGAAAGACATCCATTGAGAGCTTTCGTAAGTACATTGTCGCTTATGCCTCAAGTTCTGCTTCACTTCACTAAGGTAACCTTGAGTACGTATCACACCATCTGTCCAGGAGAATGTTGCCATTCAATGAGATTTGTGGCCCTTATTCTTCTAGTCCTTTATCTGTCACTTTCACTATTGCTGTGCTCCATACGCTCTCTTCCTTTATGGTCTATATTGTGTGTCCCTGACTGCACAAAAATAGTTGTGTGTTTGGTATTTTTGATCTATGGGCTCTTAGTGAAATGCAGCAATGGTTGCAGTTTCATACCGAAGCAGTTTAAGCATCCAAGGAACAGAGACATAATATAATCACCAGGCTGCCATGAGGCACAGGCTACAATTGCAAAGACATGTCATGTACCTTGACCTGGGTCTTCTGATTTTGGTTTCTTTAATAGTAATTTCTTCCTTATTGTAATTTTCCTAAATATCATATTATCTGTTTTTCCTCTATTACTAGCCTTTTCATATAGAGACATTTCGAGCCCTATCATCTTGGGCATTTTAGTCATTCACTAACAAATCAGTATTTATGGAGCAACTGCAATGGGGAAAGCAGTATGTTAGACACTGGAAATATGCACATAATTTATACATGGATTCTGCCTTCATTTGTCTTACTGTCTAACAATAGGAGTCAGGACATTTACATAAATGCCTTTGTTTTAAGTATGCAAAAGATTTACAAAGAAGAGATACGGATATTCAGAAGAGGAACAGATTCTTTTGGATTGGATGAAGGAAAAACTTCATAATGGGACTGACATTTAAAATAGGCGTTCTAATGTTGCTTTGAATTTGGATATTGAAGTTTAAGGAAAAGAACACTTTGGGCACACAAAACAGTATGAATAAAGGGAAAGATGGACTTACAATGGAGTTTGTAGAGAGAACAGTAAATAGATTACAAGATAGAAATACTTTTAGCTATAAGAAACAGGAAACCTTTCTAAACAGTGATTTAAACATAAGAATATTTGTAGAATACTGATAGGGAGCCTTAAGACAGAACAGCTCAAGATAAGTTCCTTGATTCAGGCATATCCTGAAAGACCCAGACCATTTCCACCCTTCCATTCTTGCATCATTACCATGTTGGCCTTTATCCTTGAACTTCCCCCTTTATCTCATTTTTTAGAATTAAACTGCACGTCCACGTCTAGACCATGGGGAGGAAGGAGTAGAAATGACAAATGCCATTCTGATTCCTTCTCTGAAGCATTGTTGTTTCCCCAGAAAATGACAGAGTTGGAAAAATAAAAGAGGCCATGGTGGTGGATAGGTAATCTGACAGGCAGCTGGCAGTGTCTACCAGACTTCCTTTGGCTTAACTTTGGGTTTTCAATGTTTACAGGGATACACTGGGTGAAAACTTAGGAACTGTGTTTTGAGACCAATCCATGTGGTTCAATCCAGTGGTCACAGTTCAGCCCTCCACTCGCTTGACCTCTTGACATCTGACCCTTTTAACTCTCCTTCCTTCATAAGGTCTCGTGTCACCCCCTCTTCCCATGTTTCCCGTCGTCCTCTTCAGCTGCTCCTTCTCAATGTGCTTTGCTGGTGCCCTTCTGCCCCTCACAAAAATGTCAAGGTTCCTGGTTTCTCTCCCAGGTCCTTGCCTCTTCTCACTATTCCAGATGAAATTCATATGCCATCTTACATATGTTTGCTGCTATATTGCTTCTAAATCTCTCGCACAAGCCTCAAACTGTTCTTCCAGCTTTTATACTTATTTTTTTTTAACAGAGAGACTGTTAACTTTGTTTATTTATTTATTTGGCTGCGCCAGGTCTTAGTTGCCACATGCGGGATCTTCATTGCGGCAGGCGGGATCTTTTAGTTGCATCCTGCGGGCTCTTAGCTGCGGCATGCGGGATCTAGTTCCCCAACCAGGGATGAAACCTGGGCCCCCCTTGCTCAGAGTTCCAACTGCTGGACCACCAGGGAAGTCCCTATATTTATTTTTGACTTTGGGGTCCCTCCAATCCATTTTACACCTTCTGCTTTCACTCACATTGCCTCTACCTGGAATACTATGTTCCTTCGCATTTTTGTGTGGTAAATTAATTCTCATTCAGGCTATAGTTCAAGTGACATTCCTTTCAAGATGTTCTCTTATATTCTCACGTTGATTCTCCTCCTCTGTGCTATCTGATACTCTTATTTTTTCACTGTAGCCATTCTTTTAGAGACAACTTATCTTCAAATCTACTATAATCTCTCTATGCTTCCATCGTTTCCCACAAAAATCACTGCAATAGCCTCCTAGTTAATCTCTTCACATCAATTTTGGCCATCCTACAAACTTCCTGATTCTCTAACAGAATGATCTTTTCTAAGCACAGATTAGATGATGGCTTTATGTTATTTAAGAACTTTCAGTTTTCCTGTTATCCTTAGGATAAAGACCAAGTCACCTCATGGCCAGGCCTGTGCTTCCCTCTCCAACTTATCTCACATCTTCTGTCTCTTGATCTTTGTTCCATAATCCTGTGGACCTTCTTTCATTTTCCCCAAAGTGCCACACCTTCTTCCTGCTGATACAGGGTTTTCACAAATGCTCCTTCCTTTCTCCACTTTACCGGATAAACTCATCCGTATGATCACAGCTCAGGGATCACTTGCTAAGACCATGCCTTAGCCTTTCAGTTATGTGTTTTTGTAGAGCCTTATTCCACTCTTCCCTTGTGCTTTTCTTTGAAATGATACACCTGTTTGTGTGATTATTTGATTAATATCTTTCCCTCTCTGAACAGTGGTCCCCAGAAGAGTAGCCTTGCTCATCTTTGTATTTACAGCGTCTCCCACAGTTAGTAACATCTATTACATGTTGATAAACATAATGCTTGTTTTATAAATTTATGAATTAAATTAGCCAATAAATGATTGGAATTTCTATTTTATTCTATGAAATTCAGGACCTTGCCCCGTACTTCCACCGTAAGTTATTTGTGCATTATCGAATAAAGGAATGAATTAGGGGTACTTTAAGGAATTTGGTTTCTCTGTTCTCTCTTAGTTTGACTTGGTTTGCACTGTGTCACCCTAGTTAAACCAGAACTACATTTCTTGGTCCTTCTTGTTTACACGTGTCCAAGTTTCAGTTGGCCATGGAGAAATTAGTGTGAAATATGGAAGGCAGAAGTTCAGCAGCAGAGAGTACTCTCTGTTGCCAATGGGTTTCAGCTTCTTCTCGTTCTCCTTCATTTTGCTTCCAGTAATTCTCGCAGCTGCAGTCCCTGCTCACCCACAGCAGCGCCAGGCCGCACACCAGACATTTGGCTTCAGATCCACAGGAGCTGCCCCTGGAACTTGGCACCAGCACTCCTTGTACCTCTTCGGCAGTGGGTTGTGCCTGGATTGTCAGATCAATGGTTGTGACCACTCTCACGCTCCAACCCGCACTGCAGATCTCACTTTCCACTTATACGTGAGGTTTAATTTCTATAGTCAGTATCTTATCCCCCATAATACAGAGTTCTTGTGCTTCCCAACTGAACCCAGACTGATGTAGAATCTGGTATCTGGAAACAAGATGTTCCTGTAACAAAGGTCAGAAACATGTGGCAATGGCTTTGGGACATTGCCAATAACAAGGAGAGTGGAAAGAAGAGTATTTTTTAAATTGCTGTAGGCTGAAGAAAAGGGGATTCGTTTTTGCATTGGTGGAGCAATTAACTAGACTTCTACCTGCAGTAAAATGAAATATAGAAAATGATTTTGTGGATCTGGCTAAAGAAATTTCCCTGCAGAATATTTAAAGCATCAATTGGCTTCTTACAGTGGCATATTGTAAAGTATTGCAACAGAGTTATGAGAAAAATAAATAGGCAGTTTTCAAGAAAAATTTACAGAATATATTTCTAACACAGAATTTCTTGGCTTGGAAATTAAAGTTGTTTTCACACTCTACCTCTCCTGCCAGCAAAAGATTCTCAATAAGTAATATCCTCAGGGTTGGGACCTCCCTGGTGGTGCAGTGGTTAAGACTCCACGCTCCCAATGCTGGGGGCCCGGGTTCGATCCCTGGTCCGGGAACTGGATCCCACATGCAATCTGCAACTAAGGAGCCCGCCTGCCACAGCTAAGACCCAGACCCGACGCAACCAAATAAATAAATAAATAAATAATTTTTAAGAATGTCCACAGGGTAAAGAACAAATCCAAAATGTTGAGAGAAAAATGTGGCCTCTAGGTCAGTATCAAACCAAGGGTAAGGCTGTAAGATCCTTCTGTTAAGACGTCAGAATGTTATAAGATGGTGCCTCATAGACCCTCTCGGCCAGTGTTATGCTGATATTGGTTGAAGTTAACTCATGAGACCTGACTGTGTGTCTCTCTTTCCAGATAGCTTTCCATGACTTCATGTTAGTACCTTTAAATCAGCCATGGGGGATTATTTCCACCACAGGAATGGGTAAAACTAGAAATCAGTCCCCTCTCTTCCCCCACACAGAAGTGATTGTCAAACATTTAGCCTTACACTACTGCTCTTGGAGATAATAAGGATGCGAGAGTACCCTCTTACACCACTCTGACTCTCAGTCCATAACAGAGAAGCAGCTGCCTCAAACAAACTTTTTATTTCAAAAATACTTTTCTTTTTATTTTGACATAATTGGAGTTAACAAGAAATTGTTAAAAAAAAAATATTCCTTTTACCCAGTTTCCCCAATGGTATCTATAACTTGCAAACCTAAAGAAGCATATGACAACCAGGATACTGACATTACTGTGTTCAAGACACAGAGCAGGTCCATCACCACTGGATCCCTCATATTGCCCTTTTGTAGCCACATTCACCTCTCTCCCTTTACCCCTCACAACTCCTTCCATAACCCCTGTCTGCCACCAATCTATTCTCCATTTCTAAAATTTTATCATTTCTTGAATCTTTCATAAATGGAATTACACAGTATAGAGCCTTTGGGTTTTGAATTTTTTCACTAAGCATAATTCTCAGTTGCATCTATCAATGGTTTGTTCCTTTTCATTGTGAAACAGTATTCCATGGCATGGGTATACCACAGTTTGGTTAACCATTTACCCACTGAAGGACATATGGGCTGTTTCCAGTTTGGGGCTGTTAGAAATAAAGTTGCTATGAATATTTGTGTACAGGTTTTTGTGTGAAGCTTCTGGGTCGTATGGTAGTCGTATGTTTATGTATGTACAAAACTATCAAACTACTTTGCAGAGTGGTTGTTACCATTTTATATTCCCAACAGCAAAGTATGATTGACTCAGTTCCTTTGCATCCTTGACAGCATTTGGTACTATCACTAATTTTTACTTTAGCCATTCCAGTGGGTGTGTACAGACATCATACTGTAGTTTTAATTTGTATTTCCCTAATGGCTAATTATGGCGAAATTCTGTTCATGTGCTTATTTGCCATCTATATATTCTCTGGTAAAATGTCTGTTCATGTCTTTTGCCTATTTTCTAATTGGATTCTTTGATTACTTTTACTGTTGAATTTTGAGAGTTTTTTTTGTCTGGCCATGCTGCATGGCTTGCTGGATCTTAGTTCCCTAACCAGGGACTGAACCCCAGCCCTGGCAGTGGAAGTGCCGAGTCCTAACCACTGGACCACCAGGGAATTCCCGAGAGTTCTTGATATAGCCTAGATATGAGTCCTTTAACACATATGTAGCTTCCAAATATTTTCACCCAGTCTGCAGCTTATCTTTCTATCCTCTCTGCAAGGTCTTTCATAGAGAAATATATATTTTTAAAATTCTGACAAAAATCTCATTACTAATTTTCCCTTATGTTCGTTTCTAAAATATTTATAGCTTTACACCTGACATTTCACAGTATAATGTATTTTGACTTAATTTTTGTATAATGTGTATGACTTTTTTTAATTAAAAGAATTTGATCCACAGCTCCCAAAATTTTTTTAATAGAGATTTATCTAATTAGACTAAAATGAACATAGGGAGTGCAAAGTAAAAAAGAGGCTTCTGAACTTTGACATTTCTAAGAGCAGGAAGTGCACTGATATTATTGTTTTTTTTTGTTTGTTTTTTATCATATGATATCGTTTATATGTGGAATCTAAAAAAAAAAATAAGATACAAATGAATTTATTTACAGAACAGAAATAGACCCACAGACATAGAAAACAAACTTATGGTTACCAAAGGGAACAGTGGGGGAAGGATCAGTTAAGAGTTTGTGATTAACATATACACACTACTATATGTAAAATAGATAACCAGGGAATTCCCTGGCGGTCCAGTGGTTAGGACTCCACATTTTCACCGCTGAGGGCCCAGGTTCAATCCCTGGTCAGCATGACCAAAATAAAATAAAATGAAATAGATAACCAACAAGGACCTACTGTATAGCACAGGGAACTATACTCAATATTTTATAATAAACTATAAGGGAAAAGAATCTGAAAAGAAAATATATATATATATATATATATATAACTGAATCACTGTGTTGTACACCTGAAACTAACACAACATTATAAATCAACTATACTTCAATCAAAAAAAAAAAAACTTCTAGGGACTTCCCTGGTGGTGCAGTGGTAAAGAAGCAGCCTTCCAATTCAGGGGACACAGGTTCAATCCCTGGTCGGGGAACTAGGATCCCACATGCCATGGGGCAACTAAGCCCGCGTGCCACAACTACTGAGCTCGCGCACCTCAACTTAGCCCACATGCCACAAACTACAGAGCCCATGCGCTCTGGAGCCTGTGCACCACAACTAGAGAGAGAAAACCCGCACGCCACAACTAGAGAGAAGCCCGCGCGCCACAACAAAGAGCCTGAGCGCAGAAACGAAAAGATCCCGCGTGACGCAACTAAGACTTGATGCAGCCAAAAATATATACAAATAAAATTTTTAAATTATAAATCATAAAAACATTTTTTTTAAATCCTATTGTGGACCCTCTGAGTGCCCATCACTGTGTCGGGCCCTGTAGATGCTTCATGTTCTTTAATCCTCACCACAATCTGAGAAGTGGGGATTTTTTTTTTTTTTTTAACATCTTTATTGGAGTATAACTGTTTTACAATAGTGTGTTAGTTTCTCCTTTACAACAAAGTGAATCAGTTATACATGTACATATGTTCCCATATC
>NC_041228.1:72500419-72551904 GCF_002837175.3 Physeter macrocephalus
AGATTGCTTTTGCTATTTGGGGTCTTTTGTGTTTCCATACAAATTGTGAAATTTTTTTTTCTAGTTCTGTAAAAAATGCTAGTGGTAGTTTGATAGGGATTGCATTGAATCTGTAGATTGCTTTGGGTAGTAGAGTCATTTTCACAATGTTGATTCTTCCAATCCAAGAACATGGTATATTTCTCCACCTATTTGTATCATCTTTAATTTCTTTCATCAGTGTCTTATAGTTTTCTGCATACAAGTCTTTTGTCTCCTTAGGTAGGTTTATTCCTAGATATTTTATTTTTTTTGTTGCAATGGTAAATGGGAGTGTTTTCTTAATTTCACTCTCAGATTTTTCATCATTAGTGTATAAGAATGCCAGAGATTTCTGTGCATTAATTTTGTATCCTGCTACTTTACCAAATTCATTGATTAGCTCTAGTAGTTTCCTGGTAGCCTCCTTAGGATTCTCTATGTATAGTATCATGTCATCTGCAAACAGTGACAGCTTTACTTCTTCTTTTCCTATTTGGATTCCTTTTATTTCTTTTTCTTCTCTGATTGCTGTGGCTAGAACTTCCAAAACTATGTTGAATAAGAGTGGTGAGAGTGGGCAACCTTGTCTTGTTCCTGATCTTAGTGGAAATGGTTTCAGTTTTTCACCATTGAGAACAATTGATATTATTGTTTAACTGAAAATATTGCTTATTTTTTATGGAAGGGAATGATGACCATGAAAGTGGACCAAGATCCCTGAGAGAGGATTCAAGAACAGGGGAATTCTAATGCCGGCGACCAGAACTCAGCCCTAACCAAGTAACAGTCTCTGACCCTGGATTAGGGGCTCTAGAAATATTTTCCTTGTGGGATGGTAATAGAGTTAATATAAACTAGTCATGAGCCACCACATGGAAAACAGGAGGATGAGCGACTACCTTGGGTATTCTAGCCTCGGATGATTTCCCCACTGTATGCAGTGCATATGCATACAGTTGCAGTTGCCATGATGTTACCCTGCAACACATGAGGGTCCCTACAGCTGAGCCCATGCAATCCATAAAATCATGAGAAATTATAACTTGGTGCTGTCTTAAAAGCCACCGTATTATGTAGTGGTTATACCATAGACAATTGAAACAAGGATATTATTTAATTGTACCTTTTAATTTTTTCAATCTCATCCATGATTCTGTAATCCCACTATTACATTTGTCTAATTTTGTGCCTAAAAACCACAGGCAAGAAGGCACTTTTCAGCTATACTATGAGTTTAAATCCTAAACTGCAGGAGTATACCAGAGTTGTTTATACAAGAAAATCTTCACTCTCCAATGAACAGCCTATGCTTTCCGTCATAGAGTTTATATTTGAGCTGCTGCTTCAATTACACCTGTGGAGTTTATTTGTGTAGCCACACATTTAGTTTTGGTTAATTCTTGACTGTAAACTTATTCTGACTTTCTTTTTCTTGCTAAGAAAATTTTTATTTATCAGCATTTTAAGTTTCACTTTCTCCGAACACATAGTACATTACCAGCAGTTACTTAGAAATAAGTAAATCTTTAAAAGTTTGTTGCAGCAAGGTGTGTAAAATACCATTATGAAGTGACTTTATCACATCGTTGGTTCCTATTGACATCATGTAAGCTATTACAGGAAATGCAAAATATTAAAAGAAACTGATTTGGCTGGCATATCTCCTTTCTAAGACAATTAATGGCGGAAACTAATTTTCTTTTGTTAATGCATTGGTACACATGGACAAAAGTACTGCTATTTAGCCTTGTATGAATAGGTATAATGCATTATGATTAACAGATCTCTCATAACTCCCCAAGAGAAAAATAGGTAATTTATTGCAACCAATTGTAATCCAGATTTAACACTTCTACAAAATTACATTCTTTCACATCAGCTCACATAGCATCTAACTTACCAGAGGAAGGAAACAACTATATTTACATTTAAAATGAATTATTTTTAGTGCACTTGTGGGTAGAAGATGTGGTGTGCATCCATTTGAACTTCTCTATTCTGTATTTTTAAGATACTGCCTTTTCTCTATTAGAATTTAGCTAAAGGTACACATAGCTTGCTCCAGAGATTACTCAATTTATTTGTATAATGAGACTGGGTAGAGTCACGTTATCCAATTAAACTAATCACTTACATTCTATCCTGTCTCATAGATCCACCTGTATTAACAGATTAACTTGTTTGCATAGTACATCCATTAAAATACGAGCTCTTGAAGGGCAAGTATCTGTGTATCTTATATGCCTAGGCACCAAATAGGGATTTAATAAATTTTTAATTAATTAAAATGTTTAGTATTGATTGGTAAATTTTAATTCACTGAGAACAATAACTTGAGTGATCTTTAATTGTGCACTAATATTTGTATTGAGTGTATTAAAGTAAAATAGAAACCGGAAGTCTGGCAGTATTAGTGATTATCATTTGTACTACTCTTATGCTAACATACTGAGCAACTGTGTTGTTTATCGCTTTCTGCTAATTATTTATTGACGTACTACCAGCCTTTGTTCTCTGAGATAGTCCACCTTATGTGTTCGAAATCTTGTACACTGTCTGAGCCTTGTCCGCCTGCAAAACAGATGGCTAAGAAATCTCTCTACCTCTTTATGTTCCCTGAAACAACTAACCACAAAGAGGCACTCTGCTCTCCTTTACTCAGAGGTAACACCCATCTCCAACCCACCTCGTGACTCCCATAAGACTCACTGGCCAGCCTTCTTCATGATCACCTTGTTTAGTTGCCTCTGTAAGAGCCCAAGTTTTCTCCTTCCTCGAGGCATGTTACATTAAGAAATATATTTCCTAATGCAATAGCCTGAATAAAATTTTCCCCTTAATTGTGTAATACATTCTGTCTTTCATGTGAGAGATGCCTTGGAAAAGAAATACATGATTAGGATAAAATAAACAAGATAAGTAAAATAAAAATATTTACTACTATATTAACAGATAGAATTCTATTTTAAATTAAACACACACACACACAATGCAGGTATTCGATAACATATCTTAGAGAGAAAAGTGAAATTCAACAAGTTATTGGGTTAAAATAATCTCTGTAATAGAATATTGTTTTCTGTGTTTTTACATAGTTCATTACTGCAATGAGGATGAATACAATAATAACCAGTTATTTAAATGTAGGGAAATACTTTAAACTGCTTGGGTAGTGTTTTCATTTCCTAGTGCTGCTCTAACAAAGTATCACAAAATTAGTGGTTAAAAAACCACAAATTTTCTATCTAACAGTTCTAGACATGAGAAGTCCAAAATGGGTCTTACTGAACTAAAATCAAGGAGTCAGTAGGGGTGTGTTTCTTAATCTGTCTTCTCGCCCTTTCCAACTTCTAGGGGATGCTTCCTCTCCTTGGCTTATGACCCCCTTCTGCCATTTTTTAAATCAGCAACATTGCAGCACTATTTACAGTAGCCAGGACATGGAAGCAACCTAAATGTCCATCAACAGAAGAATGGATAAAGAAGATGTTGTACATATGTACAATGGAATATTACTCAGCCATAAAAAATAACAAAATAATGCCATTTACAGCGACATGGATGGACATAGAGATTGTCATACTGAGTGAAGTATGGCAGACAGAGAAAGACAAATATCATATATTATGGCTTTTATGTGGAATCTTAAAAAATGGTACAAATGAACCTATTTACAAAAAATAAATTGAGTCACTTGTAGAAAACAACCTTATGGTTACCAAGGGGGAAGGGGGGATGGATAAATTGGGAGATTGGGATTGATATATACACACTACTATATATAAAATAAATAACTAATAAGAACCTACTGTATAGCACAGGGAACTCTATTCAATACTCTGTAATGACCTATACGGGAATAGAACCTAAAAAAGAGTGGATATATGTATAAGTGATTCACTTTGCTGTATAGCAGAAACTAACACAACACTGTAAATCAACTATACTCCAATTTTAAAAATTAATTTAAAAAAAGAAAAGAAAAACACTAATTCAAAAATACAATAAAATAAAATCAGCAACAGTGAGTTGAGTTCTTATCACGTCACATCACTCTGACCTCCTCCTCCACTTTCTTTTCTCACTTTAAAAGATCCCTGTGATTATACTGGGCTGAACTATACAATCAAAGATAATATCTCCATCTTAAGGTCAGCTTATGAACAACCTTAATTCCCCTTCATCATACATAACATATTCGCAGGGTGTAGAGATTAGCACTTGAACATCTTCAGGCAGCTATTATTCAGCCAACCACAGATAATATGTTCATGTTTTACCCTAAGTAGAAATAAATTCTTCTGGCAGAAGCAGTCTTAGGAAAATTGTGCTGTAGATGAGGTTTCTCTGCTCGTGTCTGAGATCTTTTTCTTTCCTTTACCCAGGCTTGCTCCTGCCCCATCTGTGCCTTTTGCCCAGCCACTATCTCTTTGCCCCATCATTCCTCTGCACAAACCTGCTCTCAGGAAAGGTTCTAATGAATTCAGTCCTAGGACAGGACTGAAGCCATTAGTCCAATTCATTATAGATCTTCATATTTTTATAGTTTAACAGATGCTAACATGTCTAATTTCAGAGGAAGCATTTTGCTGGTGGAGGTGCATTTCAGAACTGTGAGACTGTGCTGTGTACAAAGCCATCCAATCACAAGGATTGTGCTCCTGTTAAAGTTCCACTAGGAAAGAGAGATTTCAATTTTGGAACTCAGTAACAGCATAACAAATGATTGTCTTAGCTGCTTACCTTAATCTAGTCCCCAAATCTCCACGAGGCACAGAAAACAAAATAAAACAAACTCTTTAAAAATGCACAGGCAATGAAGTCAATCCTCCTCACATAGGTCTTCTTAAAATTAGGTCACCTAGAAAGAAGATAAAAATTATTAACCACAGAAATAAAAGAGAGAACATTATTATGGATCCTAAATATCAAAAAGATAATAAACGAGTACTATGAACTAAATGATATTTTATTAAATTCAACAACCTAAATGAAATAAATTTTAGAAAGATACAAGTTTTCAAGCTCATTGATGAGGAAATAAAGAAATATGAGTAGCCAAATGTCTACTAAATAATGAATTCATAATTGTAAACAGTCCCATACAGAAAATTTCCAGACCAGAGAGGTTTCTTGGTGAACGTTCCCAAGAAAGAAGAAAGAATACCAATAATACATAAAACCTTTCAAAAAAAAGTAGACTCTTTCCTACTCATTTTAAGAGAGTAGCATTATCCTGATATCAAAGCATTGAGGCATTACAAGAAAAAAAAGAAAACAACTATAGACAGTATCTTTCAAGAATGTAGATGCAAAATTCCATAATGAAATGTTAGCAAATCGTATCTATTACTAGTATAGATGATGATGATGCCGAAATGATGGATATCCACATGTAAAATAATGAAATTGGACCCTTATCTCACAACATATACAAAAATTAACTTAAAATTGATTAAATATCTAAATGCAATGGATAAAACTATAAAACTCTCAGAAGAAAGCAAAGGACTAAATCTGCATAACATCAGATTTAGCAATAGATTCTTAGACACAATGCTAAAGCATAAACAACAAAGAAGAAACAGACAAATTAGACTTCATCAAAATTTAAAACTTTTGTGCTTCAAAGGACATGATCCAACAAATGAAATGCCAACCAATAATAAAAAATACTTGCAAATCATTATATATCTAATGAGGAATTTATTTCTTGACTATATAAAGAACTCTTGCAAATGCAAATCAAAATTACAATGAGGTATGACATCACAACCACTAAGATGGCTATAATCAAAAAGAGATACAGATTTTGGTGAGGATGTGGAGAAATCAGAACTGTCATACACTGTTGGTCAGAATAGAAAATGGTGCAGCCATTTTGAAAAAGAGTCTGGCCATTTTTCAAATTGCAAACATGGAATTAAATATGATCCAGCAATTCCACTTCTAGCAATATACCTAGAGTAATGAAAACATATGTCCACACAAGAACTTGTGCATTAATATTTATAGCAGCATTATTATTCATGATAGCCAAAAAGGTGGAATAATCCAAATGTCCATCAATTGATTAATGAACAAACAAAATGTGGTATATTAATACCATGGAACATTCTTTGCATATATGGATGAATCCTGAAATCACGCTTGGTGAAAGAAGCCAGTCACAAAACATGAAAATTTTATAATTTATATAAAATATTCAGAATAGGCAAATCTATAGAAACAAAAAGTAGAGTGGTTGCTTAGGTATGGGAAGATAGAAGGATAGGAGAGTAACAGCTAAAGGTTGCAGGTTTCTTTTTGAGATGACAGAAATGTAGAATTGATGTGGTGATTGTTGCACACTTCTGTGACTATAAAAAAAATTGACCTGTATACTTTAAAACAGATGATTTGTTTGATATGTGAATTATATCTAAATAAAGCTGGTGACTGCATGCTTTCCCAGCTGCTGTCTGAGGATCCAGCTTATAATCAGCCTGCAATTTAAAGCTGACTGGGATCCTGCCTGGAGCCCAAAAGAGCCAGTGGGCACTTCCTCAACTGTCTCCCTCTTGCTTGCTCCAACAATAAGACCAAGTCTCCAGCTTCTCCCTAGAAAGAGCTTGTCCACACATCTAGCACCCTAAGTATAATGGCTGCCAGCTGAGCAACTGTCACCAAGCTCTTGGTTCTGACAGGGCTCAGCACTGATGTGTCCCCTGAGACCACATGAAAAAAAAGGCAATTCTAGTTGGATGTAAAAGTGGTCCCAGCAAGTATACCTGCTGGATCAGCACAGATTAAGTGGGCAAAAATACCCAGCACCTAGGTTTCTCCGATAGGGGCTATACTGCATAGCTAACCTCCTGACTTTGCCAGCTGTTACCTGAAGATTGGACTTTAAATTAGCCTGCACTGGGGAGTTGAAGGGGAAGGCAATTATTAATCTTTCGGGAGCCAGAAGAGGCATATGGGCAATGTACCACTGGAACACCTATGGGTTCTGGCACACTCTCAATTATTGGGAGCCTCTAAAAACAAAGATAGCTGCTTTCAAAATCACCAAGGTTTGAGAGGCAACCAGGAGTTTGGGCCAGGCTGATTGACAAGGTTCATCTCATACAGGAGGCCAGTCTGTCAATACTGAGAGAGGTAACTCTTTGATCTAATGCAGATAAACCAACCCAAAGAGTCAAGGAATATGAATAAACATGGGGAATATGTTCCAAAGAAAAGAACAAGATAAATCTTTGGAAACTGACAATAATGAAGTGGAGATGTGATTTACCTGATAGAGAATTTAAAACAATGGTCATAAAGATGCTTGCTAAGGTCAGGATAGCAAGGCATGAACAAAGTGAGAATACACCAGTCAGAATGGCCATCATCAAAAAAATCTACAAACAATAAATGCTGGAGAGGGAGTGGAGAAAAGGGAACACTCTTGCACTGTTGATGGGAATGTAAATTGATACAGCCACTGTGGAGAACAGTATGGAGGTTCCTTAAAAAGCTAAAATAGAGGGCTTCCCTGGTGGCGCAGTGGTTGGGAGTCCACCTGCCGATGCAGGGGACGTGGGTTCGTGCCCCGGTCCGGGAAGATCCTGCGTGCCGTGGAGCGGCTGGGCCCATGGGCCATGGCCGCTGGGCCTGCGTGTCCAGAGCCTGTGCTCCACAGAGGAAGGGGCCACAGCGGTGACAGGCCTGCATACAGCAAAAAAAATGCTAAAATAGAATTACCATATGACCCAGCAATCCCACTACTGGTCATATACCCAGAGAAAACCATAACTCAAAAAGACACATGCACCCCAATGTTCACTGCAGCACTATTTACAATAGCCAGGTCATGGAAGCAACCTAGATGCCCATTGACAGACGTATGGTTAAAGAAGTTGTGGTACATATATATAATGGAATATTACTCAGCCATAAAAAGGAACAAAATTGGGTCATTTGTAGAGACATGGGTGGACCTAGAGACTGTCATACAGAGTGAAGTAAGTCAGAAAAACAAATAGCATACATTAACGTATATATGTGGAATCTAGAAAAATGGTACAGATGAACCTGTTTGCAAGGCAGAAATAGAAACACCTGTTTGCAAGGCAGAAATAGAGACACAGACGTAGAGAACAAATGTATGGACACCAAGGGGGGAAAGGGGGGGTGGGATGAATTGGGAGATTGAGATTAACATATATACACTACCTAATATGTATAAAATAGAGAGCAAATAAAAACCTGCTGTACAGTACAGGGAACTCTACTTCACTTCACTGTACAGTAGAAACTAACACAACATTGTAAAACAACTATACACCAATTTTTTTAAAAAGTCCCAAGTAGAAGTTATAGAGTTGAAAAATAAAATTAAAAATTCAATAGAGATATTCAACAGTAGACTAGAACAGCGGAAGAAAGGATCAGTGAACTCGAATACAGCACAGTAGTAATCATGTAATCAGAGAAGGAAGGAAGGAAGGAAGGAAGGAAGGGAGGGAGGAAGGAAGGAACGAAGGACAGTGAAGATAGTTTAATGGACTTAGGGGACCCCATCAAATGGACCAATATACATATTATAGGTGTCCCAAAAAGAGAAGAGAAAGAGATAGGAACAGAAAGCTTTTTCAAAGAAATAATGGCTGAAAACTTCCTTAACCTGGGGAAAGAAACAGACATCAGATCCAGGAAGTCCAAAAAGTATCAAGAAGAATCCAAAGAAACCCACACCAAGACTGCTCTCTTCATTTGTCTTGTTTTGTCTTTTATTATGCATGAATTATTTTAGGTGACCTTTTATTTTTGTTTTTATTTCAATTCACATCAAATGTATCTTTGAGGTATTTATGGAATAGATTTTTGGATGATAGATGAGAGACAGAGAGAGAGATTTCCTCGGTAAAGAATACAGATCTCCTAATAGGTTTCATTATTTAGAGTCTTTTTCACTATGTACTTTTGGTCTAATATTCTAAAATGGAATGTTACCCACACATTTTCTAACAGAACAGGAAATTGTTCTTACTTGTTTGAAAATTTTACCTTGACTGTTTTGTCCTACATGACAGCTTTAAAATAATGTTGCTTTCAGACTTTAAAATAATGTTGCTTTCAGACTTTAAAATAATGTTGCTTTCAGACTGTATTACCTGTAACTGCCCTTCTGGGATCTACTTTTCTGAGCACAGCACTTGTGTTAGTACCTTCAGGCTACATATGTATCAAGAAGTAAATGGCTGCACTTTTAGTGGGCTGTTCATGGCAACTAATTAGAGTCAGAGATAAATAGGGAAATGGAAGGCTGCCCATTTATTTACATTACTCTGATCATTTTGCTTTCTGGCCATTTCTATGTATCTTTCAATATGTGGATGCAGGAGATTGTGACAAGTCACTTAATAATTAGGAGATACCCATGAAATGAATGTGGTTCTGCTGTGGTTGTCTTCAGGCACTTGCTCTTTTCTTTTCTCCTCCACAGCTTACTGAAGGTGCATCTTAACCAAGAGAGATTCGGCTTCCTGGATGGACATTTCTTTTTGTCAGCGGAGATTAAAGCTAACCAATCCAAACAGCTGCCATGAATATCTGGTGATATCCTTCAGGTGCCGTTTTTATTTTTAATCTGTTGCTTCTACTGTTATCAGTATAACTAATCATTGCCTTATTTTGTTGGAATTATTATTTCATCAGTGGAAATCTAGGAAGGGGGGAAAATGCCTGAAATATATCAGATAGTATCCTAATACAGCAGGTTGCACTATAAAAAAACTATAAAAATTATACAGATAAAGAATATAAAACTTATACATAATAATGATCCTGGTAGTCACTGAACTGCATGAAATTCAGTTGCATCATCGTAAATTATATAAATTATATAAATGCATATTTTAGTACATCTTAAAATTGCTTAACAATGTTAAATATATATAGCAAAAATGGACTAATACTGACAATACAGCCAAAACTCTCATGGCTCTGTAATTTGCATTTGACTATTCCAAAATAGTTTTTTTACTTTTTAAGACAAATTAGAACCTACTGAATAGAACAGGGAACTCTACTCAACACTCTGGAATGCCCTATATGGGAAAAGAATCTTAAAAAAGAGTGGATATATGTATATGTATAACTGATTCACTTTGCTGTACACCTAAAATTAACACAATATTGTAAATCAACTACACTCCACAAATTTTTTTTTTTTAAAGAGAAAGTACCGTGTAAAGGTTAGGTCTCCACAAAATGTATTTCAAAGGGATTACTTTCCTCCAGTTTGAACCATAGTTTCAGGACACAGTAAGTAATAAGGAAGCTTTGTGGTTTGGGGTTTTTTTTCACACACACACACTGTATTTTATTTTTACAAGAGATAAATAAACTGACACCAAGCATTGTAAATGGATGACCACAACAAAAGCAACAATGTTTGCAATTACCAAACACGAAACACACTCATACTATGTCATAATATTGACATTCAGTCCAGTAATCCTCCACTGTAACAGGAAGCTTTGTTTTTAACAAGTGGTTAGCTCCCATCAAAATTGCCATTCTTTTGAGAAAAAAAAAATGTGTATTTGCACACAGGGAGATGATAATGTGCAATAATTTCCTCCACATAGCCTTAGCTCTGTTATTGTAAGCCTGAAATTATTGTTCAGAAGTATAATAAGCCAATCATTTTATCAAGCATGGTGGGAAATTTAAATCATAAGTCTTCCCAGATTTTGCCAGTGTGGACAACTTAGATATATATTTCTCCATATAGCTCCTCACAAGATCCTTGGCCCATCCTGAGAGAAGCTGCATGAAACTGTTTATGAATTTCATAACAAACATCTATTAATATGGTGCCATAATATGAAACTGAACATTCAGACCTCACTAGCTGTTCCAGTTATTATGATTGTGAAATTTAGGGGCCTAAGCAACCATTTATTATGCTCACAAATTTGGTTGTAAGACATTCAGTCAGAGCCCTGTGGAGGTGGCTCTCCTCTCTGCTCTGTGATGTCTGGGGTCTCAGCTGGAAGACGCAAAGGCTGGAAAACAGGGCTTCCGAAGGCTCACTTACACATACATCTGGCAGTTAATGCAGGCTGTTGGCCAAGACCTTAGCTGGTGCTGTCAATCAGAACTCATGTAAGTCCCCCTATGTGGCCTGGTTTCTGCACAACATTGTGGTGGGTCCACGGGAAAACATCCAAAGACTGGGAGGAACCAGGTGGAAGTTATGTAACCAACTGTGACCTAGCCTCTAGTTCCTGAATTCTGTCATTTTCTCCTTGTCGAGGCAGCCACAGCTCTAATTTCAAGGGGAGGGGAATCTGAAGCCACCTCTTGATGGCGGGGGGCAAGGTTCTGGAAAAAGATATGGGACAAGAAATACTCTGTGATCATTTTTGGAAACTGTAATCTGCCACTTTAACCATGAAAGAAATATCAAAATAGTGTGAGTGTACATAAATTAAACACTACTAGATTGTTGTGGGGTTTTTTTAATTGAAACTTTCAGCCCCTTTAAGGGGCATATATTTGATTTCCTTGACTTCCACTGGGCTCCTATTACTGGTAATTTTCTACATATAATAGTTGCTGCATGGGTTTGTTTAGAATAGTCAGAATAGTTCTTAACATTGTGACTGGAAGTGTCTTAGATTTACCATGTCTTTTCATAAAAACACTGCTAAATTGTTACAGGAAGATGAAAGAAAAAAATTGTTATTCACTTTGACATCTTAAGATTATTATTCTAGAACTCAAGTATTAAATTATATTGAGAAAGGATTGTCTGCAAGGAGGATAACAAGGGCTTGCACACATTGAATAATTCACAGTGAGAACAAAACACAGAACACCAAGCATATAATGGCACAGTTGATCTCACACCACATCTGAGTTCAAGGTTTGCCCAGGGAATTTAAAATGGAGTCTGACCAGAATCAGAGGACAGATTTTGGCCATGCAAGAAGAAATGAACATGGTGATGATGAGAATGTAAATTATAAGTGTGAAAACCCTAAAAACCTATTTAAAATCATTCCTGTTTGAAGACTGAAAAGAACAATGTAATTCAAATTATAATTAATTTAGTAAATTACAAATATGTATACTGAATTTATTTTTGATATATCCAGAATAAATTTCATCCTATATATTACTGAATATTACTCCAAATCATTAAGTTAATTTGGGGAGAAAAAAAGAAAACACAAAAACTCTGTATTCTAACTCTTCCAAATATGATTGATATATTACCCTACTCTGGGCCAATACAAAGGCCATGTACTATAAACCACAATCTAATAAGTTATTTATTGTACTTCATTTTCTATAAAGACAGTTTTTTATAAACACGTGCAAAAAAATGTACAAAATAGCAAGTGCTATAGGTAAATGTAAATAAATTCTCAATGAAACTATTTAACCATACGGTACTCAGTTTGGTTATGGAATTACTGAGTGTTTGCTCTTCTTTCTCTGGTTTCCTAAGGGGAAAGATTAGATGATTGGTTTTAGATCTTTCTTCTTTTCCAATATATGCATTTAATGCTATAAATTTCCTTCTAAGCACTGCTTTTCCTGTACCCCACAAATTTTGATGTTTTTAAAAATTTTTTCGTGAGTTTAAAAAGTTTAAATTTTTTCTTGAGACTTTGTCTCAACCTATGTGTTATTTAGAAGTGTGCTGTGTTCATTAACGAGGAGGCCATTAGACCAAGGTGGCTCTAATGCCTTGGTAGCCACATAAGCCACAGTCAATGCACTAGAATCTGAGAAAATGAAACTTAAGAACAATCATAAACAGCCAACCAGGCATTCCCAAATAAAGAAATGTCTTACGCTACAGCCAATCAAAAATTTCCTTGCTTTGTTTCCTTGTCTTCTCTATAAAAATCTCTCCTCTAGTTCTGTGGGTGGAGGGCTCCTAACAACTTTGGGCTTGACACTGCCCAATTGGAATCAAAGTATGCTCAAATAAACACTTGGAAATTTTAATGTGCCTCAGTTTATCTTTTAAGAGTTGTTTAATTTCCAAATATTGTTGGGGGGTTGGTTAATAGCTACCTTTCTATTATTGATTTCTAGAGTAATTCCATTGTGGTTTAAAAATACACTAAGTATGATTTTTTTTTTGTTCATTTAAATTTGTTAAGTGTGTTTCATGGTCCAGAATATGGACTATTTTGGTGAATGTTCTATGCAAGCTTGGGGAAAATGTATATTCTCTTACTATTGGACAGAGTATTCTAGAAATGTTCATTAGATCAAGTTGATTTGAGAATACTGTTCAGGTCATCTATATCTTTACACATTTTCAGCCTTACTGATATATCAATTACTGACAGGTGTTAAAATAACCAACAATAAAATATAATGGTCCATTTCTCCCTTCAGTTCTATCAGTTTTTGCCTTATGAATTTTGGGGTTCTTCTGTTGTTTGCATACACATTTTGCATTGTAATGTGTTCCTGGAGGATTTACCCCTTTGTCCTTATATAGTGGCCATCCTTAATCCTGATGATCTCCTTGTTTTGAAGTCTGCTTTGTCTGAAATTAATACAGTTACTCCAGCTTTCTTTTGATTAGTATTACCATGGTATATATTTCTCAATCCTTTCACATGAAACCTATCTGTCTTTATATTTAAAATGACTTTCTTTTAGAAAACATTGTTGGGTCTTATTATCCACTCTGAAAATCTTTGTCTTTTAATTGTTATTTAAACCATTTAGATTTAAAAGTTATTGACACAGCTAGATTAATAGCTACCATGTTTGTAACTGCTTTCTATTTATTGCATTTGTCTTTTTGTTATATCTCCCTTTCTCTTCTTTTTTTAAAATTTTTACTTTATATTGGAGTATAGTTGATTTACAATGTTGTATTAATTTCAGCAAAGTGATTCAGTTATCCATATACATACACCTATTTTTTTTCAAATTTTTTTCCCATTTAGGTTATTACAGAATATTGAGTAGAGTTTCCTGTGATATACAGTAGGTCCTTGTTGATTACCTATTTTAAATATAGTAGTGTGTATATATTAATCCCAAAATTGTTTTTTTCTTTTTTCTCCTTATTTACTGCCTTTCATTGTTTTAACTGAGCATTTTTTAATGATTCCATTTTATCTTCTGTTAGCATATCAATTATATTTATTTTTAAAATATTTTATTGGCTTCCCTAGTTTAAAATATACATTTTTAATTAGTATAATTCCACCTTGAACTACAACTATACACCTTCACATTTCACTTAATAACAAAATATTCCCAATTTCTCCTTCCTGTCCCTTGTGATATTGCTGATATTCATTTTACTTCTCCATATACTAATTACTTTGTTGTTATTATTGCTTTAAACAGTGAGCTATTCTTACCTTCATGTATTTTTTCTCTTTAGGTAAATCTTTCCTTTCTTTACGTAAATCCAGGTTTCTGACCTATATATTTCCCTCCTGCCTGAAGAATTTTAACATTTCTGGTGGGCCATATCTGTCACCAGTGATTTCCCTCAGTTTTTGTTTATCTGAGAAAGTATTTTTCCTTCATTTTCCAAAGATAATTTTGCTGGCTATAGAATTCAAGTTTAGTGCTTTCTCCTTCGACACTTTATTTTTTTTTTCCTTCGACACTTTAAATATTTCATGTCTCTCTCCTTTTCTTCCATGTGTCCTGATGAGAAACATTTGTTTTCTATATTTCTATAGGAAATATTGTTTTCTTTTTTTTCCCCTTCTCTGGCTTCTTTCAAGATTTTGTCTTTAATTTTCGGCAGTTTGAATGTAATATGAGTAGGTGTTTGTGTGTGTGTGTGTGTGTGTGTGTGTGTGTGTGTGTGTGTGTGTGTGTGTGTGTGTGTGTGTGTGTGTGTGTGTGTATGTATTCTTATCCTATTGGTGTTCTCTGAGTTTCCTGGGTTTGTGATTTTCTGTCTTTAATTTGGGAAGTTCTTAGCCATTTTTATTTCAAATATATCTTATGCTCTGTTCTCTTCTCCACTTTTGATATTCCAGTTACATTTATGCTATACCTTTCTATAGTGTCCCACAGTTTTTGGATATTCTGTTCTTATTTTTGGTTTTGTTTTAGTTTTCCATTTCCTTTTCTCTTTGAATTTCATTGTAGGAAGTTTCTATTGACCTAAATTGATTCTTTTCTCAGCTGTTTCAAGTTTCCTGATGAATTCATTGAAGGCATTCTTCATTTCTGTGTTTCTTTTTCTAGCATTTCCTTTTGATTCCTTCTTTAAGTTTGCATCTTTCTGTCAACATTACACATCTGTTCTTGTATGCTACTTTTACTATTGTAGCCCTTAACACATTAACTACGTTATTTTAAATTATCTGTTTGACAATGCCTGCATCTATGTCATATCTGAGTCTGATTCTGATGATTGCTGTGTCTCTTTAGGGAGTACTTTTTCCTGGCTGTTGCATGCCTTGTGATTTTTTTTTTTTGGAAGCCAGACATGGTGCTATCAGCTAATAGAAACTGAGGTAAATAAACCTCTCATTTGAAGATTTATATTAATCTGGCTAGCAGTTGAGCTGTGTTTAACACTTGTTGTAGCTTATAGTTACCAAAGACTTCAAATTCCTTCAGTATGCTTGTGTCTCCTCTCTCAACTTCAGGTCCGCTTTATAATTCATGTCTGAGAGCCTGTGTCTTGCGGCTCTTTCAGCTGTAATCCACTGTTAATCTCCTGGAGAGCTAACGGTGTGATGGTAAGTTGGGGAGCAGGGTGGGGGGTCTTGTATAGTTGTCCAACTGAGCCTCAGTCTTTCAGTGAGCCTGTGTCTCAGGACTGGGACCTCACAAAGTATTTGTCCAGTTGTATAGCTCCCACACCATCTCCCCCTATTGCCCACTCCGGTCCCTGATTCCCAGTTGGTTTTCGTGAAGTCCCAACCCCTGCTGACTATGTTACCCCCCTTTGTTGAGATCTGAAGTCTGGAGAGGAGGAATCCTTTTCCCTAAGCAGGGATAAGGCTCTGTAAAGTCCTTTTCCCCAGAGCAGGCTTTGTTACAGAGAGGACCGAGGGCATAGTTCACAGCGGTTCCTCTTCCCCACTCCTTACTCCCTGATGAAGCCCTAAGGGGACCATTCTCAGATCTTCACAGGAAAACCTGGTGGGGTTCCTGGGGGAAAAGTCCATGGGAGTGTGGGAGCCCACCGAAACTGTGGCATTGTGGAGTTTCTCTCTGTCATGCTGGTCCACGCTCAGCCTCCAACAGTTCATCAAAATCACCATTTAAGGGCTTCCCTGAGGAAAACCTGGTGGGGTTCCTGGGGGAAAAGTCCATGGGAGTGTGGGAGCCCACCGAAACTGTGGCATTGTGGAGTTTCTCTCTGTCATGCTGGTCCACGCTCAGCCTCCAACAGTTCATCAAAATCACCATTTAAGTGTTGCTGCCAGTTTATGGTGCCAGCATCTGCTGCTCTTGGCGGATCTCAGCTCTCTCTCTCGGGATGTGCCTGTCCCCCCAAATTTCAGGGGAGTTTTCCCTGATATCTCAGTTCTCTGATGGGACCAATGAAAGTCTTAATATTCAGTTTGTTCAGCTTTTTCTGTTGTACTGTGAAAGCTTAACTGGGAATTTTCCTCAACTTATTTTTAGCTATTTACATTATCCAACTTCTCCAAATCTCCAGAGTCAAGAGCCTAGGTCATCTTTACAGTTTTATGGTCCTTTAAAAATAAGCTATACTAGGAAAACCTCCACCTCAAAGACAAAATGAGTGACAGGATATCAAACTTAACCAGTTTGGGAAATACTACACTTTTTTTAAAAAAATCAATAACAAAAAGCAGAGAGAATGTAAATTAAATTTTGTGGCTATGATAAGCTTCTAAGAAGACTTAACTATTAATTGACACTGCTGAAAATGCATAGTTCTAATAAGGGATGGAGTATAAAATAACAAATACAATAAAACAAATATAACATTCTTTATAATTTTAGATCACTTAAGTCATTTATTATCTTAACTGATAGAAAACTATCACTAGTTGCCTATATAATGAAAATTAAGGAAAGCAACTATTCGTGGGCTTTTCTGATAAAGTAAAATGAATGGGAAAACTATTGTATTTGGTGCGTGGTGACTTTTTCCCAAGGAAATTATCATTCTTATTCACTCAAGCTGTTCTATAATGAAGTTCTCTAGGGCATAGTTTCTTTATCTGAATCTAGAAGTGGCTGGTTAAATCTCTATCTCCCATAGCCAGTTAAGTTAAAGATAACCAATGCTCTCTAGTAATTAAGATATTCTCTAATATAAAATGAGCCATTAATAAAAACCAATTAATGTGTCACAACAGATTTACAGGTTTGATTGGAAGGCTTTCCTTCATTATGGAAATCTGTCATTAATTTATTCATTCTCATCCTATTCATTAAAGTTTCATGGCATTTTTTTAGTTAATATTTTCACCATATGATCCACAGAAAGTATATTTTCTACTTTCATAAAATGGATTGAGAAAATAACCTTTACTTACTTAAGTCTGAATATCTGTTTTTAGAACTAGCTTTCTATCAGGACTCTGAAAGTGCTGTCACTGTCTCTAGTCCTAACAATTTATTAGTGTAATTTATTGTAATACTATGGGTGGCCTCGCAAAACATTTGCATGTTAGTTGTTACGAAATGAGAATACTTAGAAAACAGTAATGAAGACAGCATTAAGGATAAAGTTATATTTTCAGGCCAGCAAGACAATTTAAAAATTAATTTTACTGGCAGGTACCGAAAGTGGTAGAAACTACTGGACTCTGAAATTTGAAATATCTTAGTGGAACTTTAAAGAGCACGGTTTTCTGAGTGTTCCCTGTCTTTCTTCCCAGAAGATTTAAACTTACTGACATTTTTGTTATTGACCTATTTTGCATATATGCCTTCCATCCCCACATTTTTCTTCTCTCTTTTTATTTTATTTTTGTCTTGTGTACAGTCACCAGGAATGTTATTATCTATTTTGATCAGGAAGTATGTAGTCTCTCTATGGCAAGTTTATTATGCTGTTTATCATACTACTGGTATGAAAAAGTACAAATTACTATGACACACATTATTGTTAATGTAACAATCAAGATAATATTTTAAAGGAAATGCTGATTTAAATAGTAAACAATGACTTTGGAAATATGTAAACATAACAAAAGTTCAAAACAATAGCCTTATGTTTTTGTTTTTCACGCTGAAGGGGGGCTTGGCTTCCAGTGTATCTTCCTGTACATTTTTAGATAAGTAACATCAGCATGAACACAACTCCAAATGATTAAGTGAAACATTGTTTTAAACATTCTTGTTGTAAAAACAGAAAAGGGATTGACTAAGCATGTTAATGCAACAACATACAGAGCAAATCGGTTTCACAGTTTGAATAAATACTGAAAAGTATATATATCACAAAGGATGGCATCTCTGCATGTCTAAGTGGAACACTTATTTATAAATAACTGAATGTTTTATTGTGGTGATTCATATTTTGAATTCCTGATCAGATAGCAGACAGTCGCCCAGAGTCACCCTTATGTCACTGGTAAAGCCCATTAACAATTCCTGGGAAATAAAAACAGAATCTAATAAAATAAAGTCTAAGCTTTCTTTTTTTCTCCTTTGTGCTTAGTCTAGTTTCACTTGCTCATAGGGTGCCACATGCAGTGGCCCTGCACCTGGCGCTTAGGACCAGAGTTCCTAGTATGAAATGGCTGCACCCCACACTTCAACTAGGAGGACCACGTACAAAGATGCTGCACCCAACACTTTGATCCAGAGTGCTGTGAGCAGCACATCTGTACCGGACCCGCAAGAACTCCGTCCCCCTCCCCACTGACAAGAGCCGTAGAAAGTAACCCTCACCCCAAAGGCCTTTCGGGGAGTGCTACCTACCTAGGCTTCATTCTCACAGGTCAGAAAAGGCTACCCCGGGAAAGGAAAGAAGCCATCTGCAGCCTTGCCCCTCCTCAAACGAGAAACCAGCTTAGGTGTTTCCTGGGGTGGGCTGAGTTTTGCCCCATCTGGATGCATAACTAAATAGTTAGACCTCCATAAGAAAAGTTGAAAGGAAAGGATAATAATACTTTTGAATGGAATTCAGAATGCAAAGGAGCCTTCCAAGAATGAAAGAATTACTTCATGCCCCTGCCCTTGCCCTCCCAGATTTAGCTAAACTCTTTGATCTTCACATGCATGAAAGAAGGGGAATCGCCCTTGGGGTATTAGCTCAAAAACCAGGGCCCCTTACTGGGGCGGTTGTTTATTTCTCTAAATAATTAGATCAAACAGGTAGGGGGTGGCCTCCTTGCCTGTGGGCAGTAGCAGCTACTCCCCCTGCTAAAAGAGCCTGAAAAGTTAACATCTGGTCAGCCAGTCCCTACATGGACCCCACACAGGGTTTAGGCTTTAGTACGTTCTAAGGGAAGAGAATGGCTATCCCCCCAAGGGCAATTCAATTTCAGGCTATGTTTTTAGACAACACAATGGCTACTATAAAAACCTAATGCTAAATCCTGCCACCCTGCTACACAGAGAAATGGGGCCCCCGGAGCATGATTGTATAGAAACCATACACACACGATCTATTCCAGTTGCCCAAACCTAGGACGAGAGCCTCTCCCAAACACCAAAGAGGAAGGTTCACGGACAGGAGCAGTTTTATGAGACAGGGAAAAGGGCTGGTGGGATAAGCAGTAACCTCCCAGACCCAAGTCACAGAAGCAAGAAGCCTCCCCCCAGGGACTTCTGCCCAACAGCCTCAGCCAATAGCCTTCACCCGAGCCTTAGAGCTCAGGACAGGGAAGATCTTAAATGTTTACACAGACTCTGGTGTGCATATGCTGTCCTAGAGGTTCACGCGGCTATCTGGAAGGAAAGAGGGGTGCTAACTGTGGAGAACAAACACGCGCAACACGGCTAAGCATACTGAAGCCCTCAGAAGCAGTGCAGCTTCCAAAAAAGGTGGCAGCAATTCATTGTAAAGGTCGCCAAAAGGGGGGTGCAGAGGTAATAAAGAGAAACAACAAGGTGGACGCAACCGCCAAAAGGGCTGGCCCTAGAACCAGGAACTCGGTAACTACCCCATGAACCTTGAAGGCCAGAACCCTGCAATCACTCCCCAATCTATACAAAGGAAGCCTATACAAAGACAGAGCCTGAAAATTGGGCTTCAGTAGAGATTTAGGAAGCCATGGGTGACTAGTTAATGAACATGGACAATACTTCTCTTCCCAAACTGCAGCTTGTCCAGCCATCAGGGAGGCTCATCAAGGAACTCACTAAGGAAGGAAAACCCTATATAATTGGTCAGCTGAGGTCATGGCAACTCCTGGCATGAAAAGTATAATCAGTTGGATAGTTGAGAGATGCTCCATCTGCACAATGAACCACCGCAACACCAGACCCTCCAGGGGTCCCCAGATAAGGTCCATTTAAACCAGAGGGATATATCCTGGGGAAGACTGGCAGACTGATTTCACTGTCATGCAGAGTATGACAGTGAAATCGGGTAATTTCAGGCGTCTCTTGGTGCTAGTGGACACATTTTCTGGGTGGACAGAAGCATTTCCTGCTATAACTGAAATGGCAGCTGAAGTGGCTAAGGCATTACTAAAAGAAACCACCCCCAGGTTTGGGCTCCCAGGATCCCCACAAAGCGATAACAGTCCAGCATTTGTGTCTCAAGTGGTAAGGGAGATAATGAGTGAGTGCCCCGGGCATAAAATGGAACTTGCACTCAGCCTGGAGACCCCAATCATTGGGGAAGGTAGAGAGGTCCAATCAGACCTTGAAATGGGCCTTAGCTGAGCTGTGTCAGAAAACTCAAGACAACTGGATTAAGTTAGTTCTGATTGCCCTGCTCTGCATGCGGTTAGCCCCAAGGGATAAGTTAAAGTGAAGTGCCTTTGAACTCCTGTATGGTAGGCCCACTCCCCAAACCTGAGCAAAGGGACATCTTAACCCGTTTGAAATGGAACAACTCAAGTCGCCCTCCAGGTAGGAGAAATCACGGAAGCCCTCACTGCATATGGTAACCAGGTCTGCCCACACCCATCGACCTGGCCCTGAGCCCCTCCAGCCAGGAGGCTGGGTGCACCTAACAACCTGGAAAACCCACAGCCCGCAGGCCCCGCTCCCTCCTAAGTGGGGCGGACCCCACTCAGTGATCCTAACCACCCGTTCCGCTCTGAAGTCGCAGGGGTCACTCCATGGGTGCTTCACACTTGGGGGAAGAGGCCCCCCACCCCCGAGCCCCAACCTCCGGTGAGACAACTTGGGGCCAACAGTCCCCATGACTGCGCCCTCTGACCTGAAGCTTCTCTTCTGAAAAACAACCAGAGTGTGACCAGGGCCCACTCAGACCACATCAGGGCCCACTCGCCTACAGGCCGAAGACCTAGAGACCTGCATTTTCAGGAAAAGTTTGACACGTGACCACTATTGTCTTGTTGATATTTGGGCCATGCATCCTAAATTGTCCCGGGTCCTCTGTCTCCAAAAGTTAGACAAATAACTGGTGGCTGCTCAGGGAGATGAAGAGTCAGGGCTGAGTCCTGGTGACAACCAGACACCCCTAAAGGCGGCAGGGAGAAGTTCTGCACCTCCACTCAGGGTTACAACGATGCCTGAAATCAGCAAGAAGCAGTCACAGAAGACGGACCTGCGCCCTCAGTGCCCCTCAGGAATGAAGAGCAGGACAAAAGGCAGAGAAAGGACGCGTCACCAGCCTCACCCATGAACAATTCCCAGGAAATAAAAACAGAAAGTGGGCAATAAAATCAAGTCAAACCTTTTTCTTTCTCCTTTGTGCTTTGTCTACTTTCCGTTGCTCAGAGGGTGCCGCGTGCAGAGGCCTCACACCCGGCCCTTCGGACCAGAGTTCCGGGCGCAAAATGGTAGCCCCGTCACCTCAGCTCCACGGGTACCTGCAGAAGCACTAGAGAGACACCACGATTCAAGATGGCGGCGGCCAGAGCAACTAAGCCCGCGCGCCACAGCTACTGAGCCTGCGCACGGAAAGCCCGCGAGACACAGCTACTGAGCCTGCGCACGGAAAGCCCGCGAGACACAGCTACTGAGCCTGCGCACGGATAAGCCCGCGAGGCATAGCTACTGAGCCTGCGCACGGAAAGCCCGCGAGCCACAGCTACTGAGCCTGCGCGCCTAGAGCCCGTGCTCCGCAAAAAGAGAAGTCACCGCAATGAGAAGCCCGCGCACCGCAACGAAGACCCAACGCAGCCAAAAATAAATAAATAAATTTATTTATTTTTTTAAAAAAAGATGGCGGCGGCAGGCCGTGTCCAGAGAGGCTGCACCCCATGAGAACTCCCCCCACCATGAGATTCTTATAAAGCAGCACCTCCGCAGCCTGAAGGGGCAGGGGGCCGCTCTAGAGCCGAGCTGGCACCTCTCCATTCTCTGATCAAAGAATAAAACTTTGCTTCAGAACAAAATTCGGTCTTGTTCTATTGGCTCAAACGCTACGAGGCCGAAGGAGCGACTCGGGAGGGTCGGTAATCCTTTCACAACTGTTATGTCAGCCTGTCCAGCTCAAATGTCAGCGAAGTACAAGCTCCTCATGACTCCTACAGAAGCAGGATTTGATTGCCTTCCGGATATAAGAGCAGCTTGCGCTGAATTGTGATTTAAGTGATGTAAGTATTTTCTTGTACACAGTATAATTTGTCATTGTAACGAACCTAAACAGTATGATTAAATAAAGAGCCATATCTATGTTTTAAATTTATTTGCAACTATAGTCTTCAAATGCATGCTGTTGCTTTAAGTCACTCTCGAAGATTTCTGAGTACCTTATGGTTTAGATCTTAGAAAATCTGCCTTGACCAGCACAGATTCTTATAGAATAACTCTAACAAAAACCCCAGTGAGGCCCATTTTGTAAAAAAAGGCGTTGATTCAGTTAAGCAGTAAGATATCCCCGGAGGATTTCCTCTAAAACCCTCAGAGGTGGTTTCTGTTTGTTCTACATTATAATCACCGTATAGTTAGAACCTGTCACCACATCTCCCATCAATGGATATATCCATGGACCCTACAGTGCATTTCCTACACTAAGTTCAATACCTGTGAACTAAATTTCTCTTTTATAATGTGTTGTTATTTTATTAATTGCCCAACACTCTTCTATCATATGCAAATTATAAAATAATTTGAACTTTACAAATAAAATCATTATGTACACCATTTTCTGCTTATTTCAATCCATTTTGCATCTTGTAATTTGAATTTGCTTTATTTCCTTCTACGTAACCTATTTGAGATAGATTGTAACTTAGACTAGAGAAGGTACATCCTGTGGAATTGGCAGCATGCAGCCTGTTTTTCTGCTAGGATTAAGTTCCTCATGGTCACTCCCAGCTCCCTGAGATGTTGCCCCTCCTCCAGTCACTTCCTATGTTGTATCAGACACCACAGACACAGGACCATTGGGCATAGCAGACACTTACTGAAGACTTGAGATAAAAGAGGGCAGGATAGTGCATTATGAATGAGAATTTGATCCAAACATTAGACATCATGATCTTTGACCTTGATCATGGGAATTTATCATTGGTCATTTTTTCCTCTGTCACCATTTTAATTGCCCTCTTTCAGCATCTCTCTGATTTCATGTTTATAATAGAACTGTATTGAACAGGTCTTTACAAATATAACTGGATAACTACACTAAAATGTATTTTCTCTGCCATTTTTATGTCATACTACATTCTCCCTCCAATCAACATTTTGGAATAAACAATTTTTTAAATAAAATTAAATGCTTTATCTGTGTAATTAGTTTGCTGCATAGTTTCAGTTCAGGAGTATAAATATGAAATGATTATATTTTCTCCGATATCTCCTTTCCTAACTCTTCTGTGTTAGATTCCCTGTCTCGGTTCCTTAGTACATCATGCATATTCTGTACCAACTTTAGCTGTTAAACCTTGGTGGTTAAATCTTTGTCTCATGTCTGCTCCCTGGCCAAGCAAACCACACTTGTGGCTTGTGGCTTGAGGGTTTCCTCGCCTACCCACACTTCCTCCCCCAGACTCTGCCACCTGGGCAGGGGACAGGATGGAGCGGGGGGCGCTCATCTGAGCCAGACCGAAGTTGGAGGGAGCTTGGGAGGAGATCCTGCTCGCACTCAGGTTCTCTGATGTCCCTGGGGCTCTTCTGATGTGATGGTCTCCAAATGTATGCACTTCGCTCACATGCATCAATAAAAACTACATTTCTTTCTGAATAAGTCTATAATTATTTCAATCTATGACAGGTAGGTCACTGTTTGCAGAAGTTAAACCATTGAGAGTAGGCTATGGCTGCTAAACATCAAGTGAAGGCAGTGCTGTGCTCCAGAGAAAACCACTTTCCTAGTGTCTAGTGCAATGTGTTCCTGTGCCTTTCGAAAGGCAATTCATACAGGTGGAATTCTTTTTTTTTTTTTTTTTTTTTTGCGGTACGCGGGCCCCTCACTGTTGTGGCCTCTCCCGTTGCGGAGCACAGGCTCCGGACGCGCAGGCTCAGCGGCCGTGGCTCACAGGCCCAGCCGCTCCGCGGCACGTGGGATCTTCCCGGACCGGGGCACGAACCCGCGTCCCCTGCATCGGCAGGCGGACTCTCAACCACTGCGCCACCAGGGAAGCCCCAGGTGGAATTCTTGATGGAGCTTATACAATATAAGGTCATTCTAAAAGAACAATGTATAGAACAAATAGAACACCAGTAAATGCCTTTAAGATTGTGGGTTCTCTTGCTGTGATGTTAATTCATGTATTTAATGGATAAACTCCTACTCTTATAGTTGAGAAATTTCAATTAAAAGGAAAATCCAAATGAAGAATTTTAGGCGACATCTGCAATGTCTCATAAGATTACAAAAGGGAACCTAATAAACATGTTGATTTGCATGTCACATTGTTTTTCTTAACACAAGGCAATTTATGCCTTCAAGTAGTTTGATACAATAGTAAAGAATACCACCACAAAATTAAATGATAACTGATGAACAGTTAGCCGAAGACCCTTGTAGGAACAGAGCTTACAATACAATTATGCAACTCTACTTTCTGAAATACAAAGGAAAAAAGAGTAATTGAATTGCTATACAAATTTGCCTCTGTAACTCATTTGACAAGAATCATACACTTATAGGCAGATCTAAAAAATTTCTCTTTGCACAGAGACAGTTTGCTATTGATACATGAGAAATTGTGGGTCAAGTCTTTAGAGTGGCCTTGACCGGGAGAGGCACCAGGGTACCTGTGCATTTGATTCGTGGTTTGACTGGTGTGGCAGTCTCAGAACACCCACAAGAGACTAGGTCTCCCACACTGAAGGAGAAAGGCTGAGAATGAAGGGGAAGCAGAAGGATGAGGAAATCAAACCAATTATGTTGGGGAAGATGGAAAAAAGGATTGGCTGAAGCCTGAGCAGCCAGCTTGGACCATAAAATAACCTGGAGCAGACAAGTCATTGGTTAGGATAACAGAACAGAAAGATAGCAGGAGAGCCTGGGACCTTCTGTCTCTGTGAAGCTGTGACATCGTATCCAGACTGACTCGCTATTGGATTTCTTGTATATGAGAGAATGTCTTGTAAGCCATGGTTTTGGGGCTTTTCTGTGGTACCCAGTCCAACCTAATACAAACCAATACATCCAAATTTTAATTTAGAACTTATGAGCATGACAATCGGAACATTAGAACACACCAGATAGTCTGCTTCTGTCGTCATGAAGTTTTCCATATAATGGAAAACATAGACAATTTAGTAAATAATAATGATAGAATGTGAAAGTGTTATAATAAGGGAATTCTCTTGGAATTGTGAGTACATAAAGCAGGAGTGTTAAAACCAAAGATGAGCAAAGGTCTCCCAGAGGAAAACATGATGAGTTTATAAGTTACTGTGTTTAAGAACTCAGAGAGGGCTTCCCTGGTGGCGCAGTGGTTAAGAATCCGCCTGCCAAAACAGGGGACATGGGTTTGAGCCCTGGTCTGTCATGATCCCACATGCCGTGGGGCAACTAAGTCCGTGCGCCACAGCTACTGAGCCTGCGCTCTAGAGCCTGCGAGCCACAACTAATGAGCCCACGTGCCTAGAGCCCGTGCTCCGCAACAAGAGAAGCCACCGCAATGAGAAGCCCGCGCACATCCCCAGTCGCGGCAACTAGAGAAAGCCCGAGCGCAGCAACGGAGACCCAATGCAGCCAAAAATAAATAAATAAATTTATTTTAAAAAAAGAACCAAGAGAATACAGCCTTGATAATTCATATTTAATGCTGATATTCACATATGAGGACAATGTTTATGACCAACCACATGTAGGAAAAGCAGTTTTTTCCTATCCCTTGTGATGGATTTGTGTTGATCTGTCCATCTCCATCCTACACTCTTTTTCCAGATTCTTCTTTTACCTGTAGTTATACTTGTGACTGCATACGATCATGAATCAGAATGTGGATCACTGTCCTTCCAAGGTGGTCTTGAAGAGAAATGCTCTAAACAAAACTGCAGAGCTACAATGTTATAGACCACGGCAACTGTGACATGCTTCTTGCTGGGGATCCTTCTAAGGTGCCCTGCAGTTAATCTTGTTGAGCAAATATAGACAAATGTGCTTCTCAAATGTAAGACTCCTTTATAGCCCCTGTGTATTATTTAGCTTAGAGCCAGTATTGATCAAAAGCACGTTTCAAGGAAGGGTAAATATGCTTCCGGAAAAATCCCCTTAAAGAAGTATACTGCTAGAAAAAATAGTGTTAAGAAGTCTTTTCAGAACAAAGTACTACACCCCTAAACTTATTTTAGGAAGAAAATTCTATTTGAGCTACTTGAGATAATCTAGCCCTGTTCCTAGAACAATGTGCAATGGTAAAATAGCACAATTTCCTAATGGGCCATCGGATGTTTTAGGTTGTACATATAATTAATCATTTTATTTTTGCCCTATAATGATACAATCAATGGAGAACAAACTCCTCTGGGTTTGAAACATTAGGAGGCACTGTTAGTCTGAGAAAACAGCCTGCTCTACTTCCGAGCAGCACGGGACAGCAGAAGTCCTGAGTAGTCACTCGTTCTCAACATTAACTGAGCTACTGAGACAGGAGGTGTAGTTATTTTTCCTGCTTATGCTTTTAATTTTACATTTGAAGACAACAGAAACAATCGGGTGGAAAATTTTACCTCTGTATAAAAGATAGAAATCCAGGTCCCTAAAACCAATGACTGTCAATCAGAACACAGACATTGGGTGATCTGATGAATAATTTAAGACTGATTTGTTAACTGGGCAGAAGTGAAGTTAGCCGTGCAGGGAGACACATTGTCAATTGCCAGCAATTTACTACGTTTTTGAAAAAACCACAGGCAGCAATTTACAGAAAAGATTAGGCCAGTTACTGTATACGTGTGACATTTTCTTGATTTAAGCTGTCAATCTGGAAAGCTGTTCACTGACAACTGGAGTTGGAATGAGGTTATAACGTTTATGAAGAACTGCTTTTACCTGAGAATGTCTATATTTCTGCCCTGGGGGACCCCTGAATGCACACCTCCTGCTGGGATTAAATGTGCATATGCAAATGAGCGCTGTCAGAGAGGGTGAGTCACCTGCTCTGGGACCATTAAGCACCTTTGCATCACTCAGTGCTCTAATGCACTTGTCCCTTAGAAAGCATGGTGATGGGCTTTGTTTCTTAGAGCTGATATTGTTTCAAGGAAAACACTATAAATGCATTTTATTTAGCTTAAGCCATCTCAATAGATATAATTACTTTAATCCTGCACCAGAATTCTTATTTTCTTTTTAGTTGCTTTTCAAAAGAATATGGTATGAGCAAAGTAGAAAATTACCCCCTGGACACCACAGTAATAATTGTTGCAGGTAAGATCCACTGATGTATGATAAAATTAATGGGCAAACCTTTAAGGAGAAACAGGTTATCTGCATAGCCTCAAAGTGTCTACCCCCAAACATTTACTAATTACTGTGTGGGTTTTAACCTATGTCCACAAATTTCTTTATATTCCCCTCCACTCCAGGAGGTGAAAGTTAATTTTCCTTCCTATCAGTATGGACTGGACTTAATGACGTGCTTCCAAAGAACAGAACATGAAAAGGGGGAAATGGTAACTTTACAGTGGAGAAATCTTATCAGACAGAACCTTAACCAAATGACTCAGGTTAGTGTCACCAAAGACAAGCCATATTGGTATAATGTACCTTCTGATATGATGTGATGAGCAGGGCACTTCACCTCTGTGATATCCTTCCCCCAAATTCATAATCCTAGTCTAATTATGAGGAAACATCAGAAAAACCCAAATGAAGGACATTCTACAAAATATCCAATGTTCTTCAAAAGTCTCTATGCCACGTTCATAAAAAATCAAGTAAAGATTTAAAAAACTGTCCCAGATTGGAGATGCAACTAAGTTAACTAAATAAAACTTGGTATCTTAGGTTGGATCCTGGAACCCAAAAAATTAAAACAGGTATTAGTGGAAAAATTGGTTCAATACAAATAAAGTCTCAAGCTTTGTTAATAGAATTTTACCGATATTATTTTAGTTTGATAAAGGTATCATAGTTATGAAAGTTGTTAACATCAGTAGAAACTGAGTGAAGGTATATGAGAATCCTCTGTAAAACCTCTGAAACTTGCTCTGTATCTAAAACTATTTCGGTACAAAAAGTGAAAAAAAAATAAAAAGAAGAAAATGGTCAATGGACTTTATATGTGGCACTAAGTTCCCCAAAAGGTAAGTCCTAACACTCAATGCCTCAGAATGTGACCTTATTGAAAATAGGATCCTTACAGATGTAATCAGTTAAGATGGGGTTATAGTGAAGTAGGGTGTGGCCTTATTTAATGGGACTAGTGTCCTTTTAAGAAGGCACACAGACATACACACGCAAGGGACAAGGGGCAGAGATGAGAGTGCTGCAGTTTCAAGCCAAGGGACATGAGGACTACTGACCTCCACAGGAAGCTAGGAAGCTGCAAGGAAGTTTCTTTTCCCTCACAGGTTTCAGCGGGAGCATAGCTCTGCAGACACCTTGATTTTGGACTTTCCAGCCTCCAGAATTGTGAGACTGTTTTTTATTGTTTTAAAGCATCCAGTTTGTGGTACTTTGTTTCATTAGGAAACTAATACAGTTGCAAACTAGAGTAAACTTCTGATCTCATTTTTTATTAGCATGAACTATTTTGATCTGTTTCTTATTGACATTAAAGTTTTCCTTGAATTTTAAAGAAGCTACATTGCCAGTAGAAATTGTAAACTACAAGATGTCCTGAAGGTGCTGGCTACTCGAAGAGCATTTATGGGACAAAGATTTCATAATTCAAATGCAATTGGGGGTACAACCTGGTTTTGATCATTTCTCTGTGCTTTAGAATAAAATAAATTCAGTATACATTTCTAAATTTATTCTCAGGGTTTACATTAATTTATTAAATTCTTCAATATTTCCCAGGAAGTTTAAACCTTGTAAACCAGGGTGCTTATTATAATTCCTACGCTGAAATTGCATATGCCAATTAATATTTAAAATACAAGCTGAAGTTTTGTTTTCCATATGAGAAACAAGTCAACATGTCCTTCTTGTTTAGCAGTAAACTATACCTGAACATTGACACTTACAACTTCTTCTGTATTATACCTTTTACCATTCAACTCTGATACTTTGTTTCCATCCTTCTTTTCCTCTAAAGTTTTTCTCCAAAGGGAAGAGGAAGAAGACTGTTTAAAAAATTACTTTTTATCTTTGATCTCAGTTTTCAGAGTTAAATGTAAAATGGTTAGATTTGATGGTAGAAGTTAAACACTGAAGTAATTTGTGAATAGAAATTATTATTCAGCAATTATCCTGAGTCTAGTCAGTTTTTTTTTTAAATTTGTGATTGCAAAAGACACAGGTATTTGTTTAAGACAAATCAGCAGAGTTAACATTACACTGTACAAGGTAAGTGGACAGACAACACAAATATGAATGGACGGGGATTTTTGGTCTACTTTTAAAATACTATTTTGAAGACTGACAAATTCAGCTCTAAACTACCTCAGCTGTCATTTTTATTTTGTCATGTAAGGCTTATCATGACAGAATTCAGATTTTACATTACTGACATACTCTTACATTAGGGAAGAACTCACCATGATTTTGGAATGGCAATTGGCAATTTCATTCAATTTTTCCCTTTAACTTAATAATATAATATCAAGCATCTACAATGATAGCTAACAAAGCTTATATTTCCATTCCCTTAAGCAGTTTTAGTCCCTTAAAATAGCAAATATATTCAAAATTATTACAAATAGAAAAGTATTCTAAAATTCTTTACACATACCTTACTTTGGACACAAACTGGTTAAATCATATGCTTTTATTGTGTATACTTTCCTTAAAGATTTAGAGTAGCCATAATGTAAAAAAAAAAAAAATTTCTGAGGGGTAGTGTTGGCTTATTTAGAGACAACCTGAGCCTCTTCCATGCCTAATTTCTTAACCTTCCAAATCCTACTTAGGCATCACTTTACCTGTGCCTACCTGGATGTCGAATCTGATGATGCTATGCTCTGGCAAAGGTTGGCTCACTGCCTCTGACCAGCTGCTCTGCCTCTGCAGGTAGATTCAATGTCCTATTGGTCTTTATAATCTTGGGACATATCAAGTGGTTGGCACAGAGAGGACATCTAATAACGTCAGAATCACATCTTAAAATTATATGCCAAACGTATAGCATGGTTATACAATCATGGGTATAGAAGCATAGAACACGAAAAAGACAAGCACAGTGTCATTCTTAGAACATACTGGAAAAGCTACTTATATTTCATGCCCAGGGGGCTGAGGTTCTTCATCAGATGGTCTTTCAGATAATGCTCCTTTTCTCAGATGCAATACGATTCATCTTAAAAACAAGCCATCATATAAAATTTTTAAATGTACATTTAGTCTTCACATTTTATATATATGTACGTTTGTGCACGTGTGTGTACAGTTTAATATATTATTAGCCTTTTTTTTCTAATGAAATTCCTATTACTGATGAACTTTTAGGAAACACGAGTGTTCCCCCCAAATCCATTGTAAAGTGCTGAGCCAGGGCCTAAAATGACACCCAGCTTCCATTTGAGTACACCAAAGTGAATTTTAGAGTGCTTTATCCTTTTCAGTTCTGTAAGTCTGAAAATATATTCTATTAGACTGAAACAGAATTCGAAGAGTTAAGTACGCACGAATACGGTTTTGGTGTGAAATTCTTAATTAAGAAACAGGATTTAAATGGCCCGGAAGTATCATGACAGAGAGAATAAATTCACACCCTTATTGGGATGTAAATTCTACTAAAATTTAATTAAAACACACCTTTGTCAGTTTTTTCCTATCCGAGGGGAAATGTTTCATTTGTTTCTCATCCTGCAGTGGGAGGCCCAGGACCTGAGGCAGAACGGCCCGCAGCCACAGGAGAAGAGCAGGGCAGCTCCTGCAGGATTCTCAGATGGTATGCACCAAGGCTGCAAAAGGTAGGGTAGGAGCGCGGCTTGGGAGCCTTCCTCTCCTAATTTCAAATTCTCATTCTGCCACCTCATAGCTGGGTGTCTGAGCAAGTTACCTAACTTCCCTGAGCTTCAGTTTCTGCTTCTGTAAAAATTAGTTCAAACCTCACAGGATTGCTGTGGGCACCACTCTTCGAGGGATAAAGTTTATTATATAGCAAATCTTTGTTATTCTTCTTTTACCATATTTGAGAAATTAAAAATAAATTCATTTCTGAGTATATACATTCCTACTCTTCCTAGTCTCCATGTAATTGTCTCTTTGATGATTTATTCTTTGTTTCTACTACCACTTTCATTTCTCGCCGTTCCAGGGAAATGAACGCCCTAATCAACGCTAGACTTCTATTTTGAAAACCGCACATTTTTGGATGGGGGTTCCAAGCGTAAAAAAATCGAATCTACATCCATAGTCCTGACTTTTCTCTGAAGTCCCATATTTCTTGCAATGGGGAAAACAGCAATGCTTGAATTCCTTGTCATTCGCGAAAATTAAGTGGCCACTTGCATCATCTCTAGCTTTGCTGTTTTCCAGCAGCCCTCTGCCTTTGAACAATTCGAACCAGCTGTGAGTTCTTTGGGAACAGGGACTGCTGCTTTCATCTCTGTCCATACAACCTGAGCACAATGGTAGGGGTCAATAAGTAGTTGTCAAATAAGACAGTGAATGAATGACTGAAGAATGAAGAGTTTTTCTGGTCGAAAAGGGTAATGACACTGGGTAAATAAGGGAAATAAAACTAATAATCAAAGGTATCACTAATTGTTTTCCTCTTTAGATAAAAATAAATTGTTTGGGGCTGGGGAATTGTGATTGGGAATGCCAAGTTTTCAATTCTATTAATAATTAACTTATCTCTAGTACCCATTTCTCAATCTGACATAGCTATCCCCCAAATATTTTATATCATCACAAGGGTTTCTTGAGATAACCTCAAGAAATAGAAATATAGGGTTTACCTATTTCAAAAATTCCAGATTCAAATAAGTCAGCATCTAAAGGGACATAAGAATACACATGCTCGTGCACTGACTCAAACACAAACACACATGAGCCACCATCTTACCCATCGTGATGCTCTCCTTCCTTGCCAACCAGTACTAGAGTAAATATCTTCCTGCCTATAAAAGGTGAAATATGCAGTAGTTAAGATCAGCTTTTAAAATATAAATCGCTCAGAAATGTCGAAGTCATGTCCTTGTAAGTTCTAAGAAAAAAATCTTAGCCTAAATACAAAGTGCTCTCTTTAAGACCAAGTTTAAGTATATGTAGATCGAGCATATGTAAATTGAATATATGTAAATTGAGTATATCTGTATCTGCCTTATGGTGCCTTGGCCTCTTTTGTTCCCATTCACCTCCAAAATTGCCAACTGAGACATTTAAATACTAAAGAGAAAGCAATTCTAGGAGATAAAATAAAAATTAAAATTCTAGGAGATAAAATAACCTAAATGGGAAAAGTGTTTGAAAAAGAATAGATACATGTATATGTATAACTGAATCACTTTCCTGTACACCTGAAACTAACACAACATTGCTAATCAACTAGACTCCAATATAAAATAAAAATTTTAAAAAAAATTTTAAAAAGGGAGATGGTTATTGTGTTGCCTGTGTCCTGTTGTATGCACGTGTGTGTCCCTTTATTTTTCCCTTTGCTTCTCCCTGTGTCCAAACCTGCTGTGCTGTCTTGTATCAGTTCTGTGAGACTCTACCCATAAGGTTACACACACACACACCCTAAGATCCTTTCTCACAAACAAATGCCTTTTGCTCAAGTTAGAGCTAATTTCTGTTGTTTGTGACAAAGAACTCTGATACTGATGTCAAGAGTCTAAATTTTACAGAAAAGGAAATAACCAAAATCCAAGGGGTATGTGCATCACCCAGTCCTCAAAAGTTGAACATTCACAATTAAGTTAGTGAATAATGACACGGTGGTATGACCAGCGATATAGAGTAAAAATGTTCATGCAGGGTCTTAGGATATGTTTTCATGGACGCTTTTACCTTTATATGAAATGCTTTACTGTGCCTCCTTCATTCTTGGAAGATTTGAAATGTACGTGGGACAAGTAGAAAAAGCTCAACCAAATTTGCTTAACACCAAATGCCCTCAGGCTTCTTCTCATCCTACTGTATCTGATGCACTGGAGTTTTTTCTACTCTCTTGCTTTTTTTTTCTTTTTTTTTTTGAGAGCTTATCTGGAAACTTGGTACTTTTAAGAAATCTGTTTATGTCCAAGCGCATTCTTTTATTTCCTTCAGCTGCTCTTCGCAGTGGTTTAACATTAAACTGTGTAAAACTGAAATTTTAGTGCCAAGATTATATTGATTTGATGGTACAGATAAGTAAGCATTTGTGTTACTAGAAGATTATTTAGAATGTTTTCTAAAAACATCGTTGCCGGTGAAATTGTAGCACTAAAAATGGATGTGGGCTTAGAAAATTCAATTCACCTCTGAATGATTTTATTTAAAAAGTTAAAGAAAATAAATATCTACTCATAATAAAGCACCATTAAGTGAAATACAGTATGCTTCTGCATTAGCATGCTGCCAACAAATAAACAAAAAAATCAACTCTCCTGACCTAAACAATATATAAAAATGTATTAACTGGTATAACTGAGATGTGCAGATATGGCTTGATCCTTAGGATTATGATGTTATTGGAGATTTGTCTCTGTGTCTTTCTGTCTTAGCTCTTCCTGTCTTTCTTCTGGTGTTACTAAAAATAGCTGCTACAGTCCCAGGCCTCACATCTGTACCCTGTATCACTTGGATGAGAGTAATGTGCCTGCGTCATCCCACAGTTCTAAGCAAAAGTTTGGAGATTCACTCCAATTCAATTGAATTAAATCATACATCTACCACTGGATCAGAGTAATGAGATGCACTGCTTGGCTAATCCTATCTTCTTTGTTCTACATGGAAAACATATTTTAATCTTATAGTTCTTACTTTTAAAATTCCTTTAAAAGATAAAAGACTACTTAAAGCAAAAATAATAACCATGTTCTGTAGGATTTATGAATGAGATGTAGAAGAAGTAAAATAATTGACAACAGTAGCACAAAGCTTGAGATGGGTAAATGGAAGAAGACTGTGAAATGGTATAAAGTAGTATAATTTTTTGAAGGTAGACTTTGATAAGTTACAAATGTACTTTTAAAATCTTAGTCAATAAAAACAAACAAAGGGGTCCATCTAATGGGGCAATGGTGGAGGTGAAAGGGATCATAAAAATATTCAGGTAACTGGGCATATACCCTGAGAAAACTGGAATTCAAAATGAGACATATACCACAATGTTCATTGCAGCACTATGTGCAATAGCCAGGACATGGAAGTGTCCATCGACAGATGAATGGGTGAAGAAGATGTGGCACATATATACAATGGAATATTACTTAGTCATAAAAAGAAACAAAACTGAGTTATTTGTAGTCAGGTGGATGGACCTAGAGTCTGTCATACAGAGTGAAGTATGCCAGAAAGAGAAAAGCTGGGACAAAGTAAGAGAGTGGCATGGACATATATACACTACCAAATGTAAAATAGATAGCTAGTGGGAAGCAGCCGCATAGCACAGGGAGATCAGCTTGGTGCTTTGTGACCACCTAGAGGGGTGGGACAGGGAGGGTGGGAGGGAGACGCAAGAGGGAGGAGATATGGGGATATATGTATATGTACAGCTGATTCACTTGGTTATAAAGCAGAAACTAGCACAGCATTGTAAAGCAATTATACTCCAATAAAGATGTTAAAAAAAAATAAAGTAGGCGAATTGAATATTAAAAAAAAAAAAAGTTAATTGTTGGGACTTCCCTGGTGGCTCAGTGGTTAAGAATCTGCCTGCCGATGCAGGGGACACGGGTTCGTGGCCCGGTCCGGGAAGAGCCCACATGCCGCGGAGCGGCTGGGCCCGTGAGCCATGGCCGCTGAGCCTGCGCGTCCGGAGCCTGTGCTCCGCAACGGGAGAGGCCACGGCAGTGAGAGGCCCACGTACCGCAAAAAAAAATAAAAAATCATTTTAGGCTTGAATTGCTGTGTGTTCTTGCAGAGAGTATTCGAGTTTGTTTCTGTCAGAAATTACTAATCTGAAACCACTTTAGATTAAACCTGTAGTGTATATTCAGACCACAAAGATGAGTGAATACCAGCTTCACATTTCAAGTGAGATCTGTTTTCTTCCCTTGCCCAGTGGTGAGACTGAGACATGTAACTTCCCCTGTCCTTTTCTGCCTGTTAGGCTCATTTATTGTTTACTCTTATACCAAGTGTATAACCCTTGTCTCAACTTAATGCAGGATCTCCTACTACTCTTGGTACTCTTTTCCTTAATTGAAAATAAAATAATAATCCACATCACAAAAAGTGGCACCTTATGGTGTGCTGGATTGGGCGATTGGGATTGACATGTATACACTGATGTGTATAAAACAGATGACTAATAAGAACCTGCTGTATAAAAAAAACAAAAACAAACAAAAAAGTTGCACCTTAGAGTCAATTCAATATCATATTACTTTCTCTGCCCCAAGTGCTTCACATCGTATTATTAGACGATTAACATGTGTGTGCCAAATCGAATTACAGTTACTCTGGATGCTCTTGTTCTTACTCCACACCCTACCCCTTTGTCAGATCCACTTCCTTTTGCTTATTTAACAACCCGGGTATGAGGTAATAAGCCCGGGCTAGTGTAGAGTAGCACAGGTTACTTCTGCTGTCTTTGAAATCAGGCTGCTGGGTTTGCATCCTGGCCTTTTTTGCTTTCTAGCTCTCATACCTCAGACATATAACTTAATCTCTTTACACCTCAATTTGCTCATTTGCAAAATTGGGGTTACTGTGGTATGGCCAAGGAAAGATGTGAGAATTAATTTAGAAAATCACGTAAAGCATTCAGCCTAGTTCCAGGGTCAATGTAATGTTGGTTGATTCTTAGTGTTAGTATATTTTTCGTCAAGTAAAACATAAAAGTCCTCCATGTATACCAACACAAATAATAATACATATTAAGATCTCACTATGTCTCACTCAATCATCTGTGCCTCAGTTTCTGCTTCTGAGAGTAGGGATAGTAGTAGTTCTGATCTGCTAGGGTTGTTGTGAGGATAACGTGGGATAAAACATTGAAAACGCTCAGCATTCCGTGTGGCACGAGCTGTTGGTACCTCCATCATTATCTCATTTCTTCCCCAACACAATTCTGTAAAATGGGTGCTATCGTTACCCCCAGCTGTAGACCAGGGTTGCAATAAATTGTTCAAGAGCACACACTTACTGTTGTTTGAGCCAGGATTCCAGTCCAGGCCTGCCTGACATTAGAGTCTGAAGCTCCGTCACTTCCAGCTGCCAGTGGAAAGTAACTGTGAAATGTGCCCTTTAAGCCATTTCTGCTCAGCACAGATTCTAATTGTGTGAACTCTTTATCAAACATGAATATAAAAAGAGAAACTGAAAGTGATGTGGAGTCATTTTTCTAGCTTCGAAATGGTTGTGGTTAAAAATATGGTTGTGGCTTCAGCTGAGAACATATGGATATGATTTAAGTGTGAATTTAGCAAGTTGAAGAAAATAAACAAGCAATAAAGGGGAAATTTTAAGCAGGACTTTTTGTATTTCTGAGCTTTTATAACAAGTGACCAGAAATATCTTCACTTTGTCATCTCTGAAGCCGTGTCAGTTGTGTACAATGCCAACTGTCTGCTTTCCTCCATTTAAAAGTGTCTTTTTGTATATTAAGAGTCCTGAAAAAGTCTAGCAGCCCTTTTTCAGTGAATGGGTGCTTTTCCTGCATGATTAAATGGTCCCTTTATCTGCCTAGTATCTTCTAACCAGACCAGAGAAGAATAATTGCCTAGAAATTTCTTGTTCATCATGTCTTACCCTTAGGAATAATAATGGAGCATATTGGTAATTACCCTGTTAGAATTTATCAGGCAGTAGGAGGCATTAGTAGATAACTATCGAATTCTCTAATCTCCTGAAATTCAGCATCAGTACAAAGCCTTTAAAAATTCCCATATTTTATAATTATTCATCTTGAAGAATGTTATGCCTTCTTACAGATAAATTGATATTTATATTTGAAGAATTAATGGCTTTGAATTTGCATACTATTGCCCATGTAATTATTTAGGAACTTGTAAATATAAGAATGCCGGCTCACAGATAATTTGGGAATCTCATTTATCAAAGTTCTTATTAAACATCAAATAAAATTGTTCTAGTGTATGAAGGCACTAACCATTACTTCCTGAAATTACAGGTTTAGGATTTCTTTCATTCACTCAATTATTAATTCACTTAACACATTTTGTTTGAGCACTTGGGATGTGCTAGGCAGTGGAACATAGCAGTGAAAAAGACAGACAAAATTCCTACTCAAATGATGTCTACCTTCTGATGGAGGGACACAGCCATTCAACAAAACAATCAATGAGAAAATACAACATAAACAATAAATGTTCTGCAGAGTTAAAACAGAGAGGGAACCAGATGGCAGCAATCATTCATTACACCCTTACTGACTTTTATTAACTATCATGAAGAACTAACACAGGCAAACCATAAACTTTGTCCCCTAAAAGCTTATATTCTAGCAGTTTACTAGAGTATAAGCAATTTATGAACAATTTAAGAATAATTTATGGGTGTAAAGTGTCCCATGAGACAATTGTGCATAAAGTTTAGAGAGGACAAATGTCAGAGAAATTGCTTCCAAAAATGAGGACAAGGAGAGGAAGCTTTATGGGAATAAAAGAGCCTTGCATGTGAATCTTGAAGTATGGGTAGGATTCCATAGGTAGATAATGATAAGAGGATGAGAAGAGGTTCAGTAAAATCAATGCGTGTGAGCCCAGTGACAGAGGAGAAGTGTTGAGAAGGGCAGGCAGTTTTGTTGGATGGAGTGTAGGGGTGACTGGAGATTGGTGGGGATGTAGCAGAACCACAGAGGAAATATCCTGAAATTTTATTTGCATTGTTCCACTTGACTAGGTGGTCAGTATAAGTTCCCTCTCCCAAGGTCAAATATTTCAAGTTTCAAATCGACTGACGGCTTCAATATATCCAACAATATTTAAGTGTCTAATCTAGAAAAGGCATCTTTCTTAATGCCTGAAATATCTCTTATTTTCTTCTCAATTTCTTTATGATTTACCCGTGATATTGCTGTTATTTCTGTCACATTATAACAGACCAGGTGTCAGTAATCTTTTTCTAAAGGGTGAGATATAACTATAAATATTGTAGACTTTGTAGGTCATATAGTCTCTGCCACAACTACTGGATTCTGTCCTAGTAGCATGAAAGAAGCCATAGACAGTACATAAATAAATCAGTGTAGCCATCTTCCAATAAAACTTTATTCATAAAAGTAGGCAGCTGGCCTGCCAATCTCTGAAACAGACTGGAAACTTGTGAAGGCAGAATCCATGTCTGTTCTCTTGCAGTGCAGTGATTTTATGCCATCGATACATTACAAATATTTGTAAATTGAAGAAAGTCACATAATACTTCACATCATCTTTTAAGAAACTTTCAGCAGTGTCTTCTGAACTCTTTCATTTAAACATAATAACCAGTCACCAAATGGCTGATTAAATGAGTACACTGTTGATCCAGCTCATTTATTAAAATCACCTAAGTAACTAGACCGACTATTTTGTAGCCCAGTCATTTCTGACATGTTAACAGTAATTATTAGTGTAACTGCAAAGTAATTCGACTATTTATTCAAAAAATTTTTTATAATTAGTTGACTCAAATGGTGCATGCTTTTGTTTTCCTATTCATTCAGACACGAGAAATTTGGAAAATAATTGAGTTTGTATTATCATATCATCATAATATACAAATATTTGCTTAAAGTTTATTTAATAAATGTGTCAAAATTCTGCTTAGTAATATTGGTAAAGGATGGGAGACTGGGGCCAGAACCATAGAAACTAAAGTGTAGCTTGAGAAAGCTGGGAGACATCAGAGAAGGAGACCTTCCCGAAAGGCATTTTGGGAGATCCCAGGATGGGGACCATACGTTCAGAAGCCATTCTGACCAACCAGGACTGGGTAAGGACATATATCAGATATGCTAATGTCCAGGCAGACTGTAGGAAAGGGATCAGAACCAGAAGCTAGCAGGCTCTTTTCTACATTTGGATCTTTTATCTCCCTCTTATGAGAAAAGCACAATAGCAACTATTGGCTTTAAAGAAGAAAGAAAAAGGGGGGAAAACAAGGATTAAAAAAATGACATGGTTTAGCATTTCAAAACTATGTCTGCCACTTCAGCATGTGGCAAGAAAACAAAATGTTCTAATGCAATTTCCTTTGCCCTCTTCTCTATAATACATCCCTGACAAATGGTCAGTCTGGGTCCGTTATTTCAGTGATGTTTCCATCACTGCAGTTCCCTGTGAGAGAATGGATTCTAGAACAGACTGCTCAGGAAGTTAGTCCTTGTACTGAGTCATCGTGACATGACAGGAGGCCTATGGACTTTAGGCTTAAATAAACAGAGATTGTTCAAATAAAGGCTCCTGTCTCTTGCCAACTCTGTGCCTTGCAGAGGAATAATGAGAAACTGGGGGCTGTTGATTAAAGATTACAGTGTGACAGCCTGAAGTTCTCTTTGACAGCCTACAGAGGCTGTTATCCCCAACAGAGATAAGCAACAAGCAGATCTAACATAATCGACTGCAGAGCTCCAGAGACACATGCTCTGTCATTTGGTAAAGGACCTTGCAGGGAATCGTGGGGTCCTGAAACATGGAATGAGGTCAACGGATGACTCCTGAAAGCACCGCTCAAGCCTCAGAGTTTTCAGTCATGATCCACTCTTATCTACAGATTAATTTAAAATTAATTAATTAGATCCTTTAATTAACTGAAGAATCCCTATCAAACTCCCAGATGCTTTTTGCAGAAATAGACAAACTGATCCTAAAATTCATATGGAAATGCTAGGGATCCAGAGCAACCAAAAGAATCTTGAAAAGAAAAACAAAGTTGGAGGACTTATACTTCTCAATTTCAAAACTTATTAAAAAGTCACAATAATAAAGACAGCATAGTACTGGCATACAGATAGACATTCAGATCAAAAAAATAGAATTGAGAGTCCCGAAACAATTATATTCATGGCCAAGTGACTTTTGGCAAGGGTACCAAGACAATTCAGTGGGAGAAGAATAGCTTTTCAACAAAATCTGCTGTGACAAATGAATCTCCACATGCAGAAGAATGAAGCTGGGCTCTGTATTGATGTCCTAGCGTTGCCATAACAAATTACCACAAACACAGTGGCTTAAATAACAAAAAATGTATTATCTTATGGTTTTTTAAATTAGAAGTCAGGTGGACTTACTGTACAAAAATCAAGGTGCTGTCAGAGCTGCATTTCTTTCTAGAGGCTCTAGGAAAAATAAGTTTTCTTGGCTTTTCCAGCTGCTAGAGACTGCCTGCATCCCTCGGCTCTTGTACCGCTTTCCCCGTCTTCAAAGCCCATAATGTTGCATCACTTTCGCTATTTTTCTGTATTTCACACTTTCTTCTCTCTTTCCTCTTCTGCCTCCTTCTTCTATTTTTAAGGACCCTTGTGATCACATTGGGCCCACGTGGATAATCCAGTATAATCTCACTACTTTAAAGTCATCTGATTAGCAACCGTAACTCCATTTAAAACTTGAATTCCCTGACACCTTTGCCATGTAAAATAACATATTCACAGGTTTCAGGGATTAGGTTGTAGGCATCCTTACAGTGGCTATTATTCTGTTTACCACAAGTATCTTCCTTATATCATACCAAAAGTTAAATCAAAATGGATGGTAGATTAAAGCAGAAGAGTTAAAACTATACAACTCTTAGAATAAAGCATAGGTGTGTATATGTATGATCTTAGGTTAGGTAACAGTTTCTTAGATATGACGGGAAAAACAAAAGTAAAAAAGAAAAAAATGAATGTTTCACTACATAAAACTACGAACTTTTTTTTTTTTTTTTTTGCGGTGCGCGGGCCTCTCACTGTTGCGGCCTCTCCCGTTGCGGAGCACAGGCTCCGGACGCGCAGGCTCAGCGGCCGTGGCTCACGGGCCCAGCCGCTCCGCGGCACGTGGGATCTTCCCGGACCGGGGCACGAACCCGTGTCCCCTGCATCGGCAGGCGGACGCGCAACCACTGCACCACCAGGGAAGCCCTAGGCACTATATTTTTCACTGTCTCAATTTAAAATTATTGTTATCTCAAGAGTGCTCAAACCACAAGTTATTTCAAAGTGCTATATGTAAGTGGGAAGAATGCTCTATATACATTAAAAGACATTTGAAAATTAGAACTTTAACATATCGTCTACTTAGCCACATTTTGAAATGGAATTTTAACATTTTACGTAAGATTTTAAGAGAGAATCGCGCTTCTCTAAGCTATTGCCTTCCTTTCTGAGCTAGCAGGAAGGAGGTGTGAAATGAGATCTGATCGGCACTACAGTTTTTGCACCAGACAGCAGTGCATAGTTTGAGTAGCGCTGGTATAAACAAACACCTCAGCATTTTAGAATTCTCCCACCAAAGGAGAGAGAGAGAGCTGGGTATTTACCTGCAGCTCCCGGGGGTTCTGGTTATAGAGAGACAAGGAGAAACTGGCGGTGTTAGATTTCCTGGCACTTCCATTCTGCTGCGTTTATTCAGGCAGCCCAGTCCTCGGGGGCTCCTGAAAAAGTCCTCCGAACCAGAAGGACAGAGCGCGCCAGAAGGATGGGATGGGGGGCTTTGAGGAACTTGGGCATCTGTTACACAACTTATTGCTGGGTGTGGGAACTCTCTGTGCCCGCACGCAGAGCAAGAGAATTACTGACTCTGGAAACAGTGTTCAATGACAGATGGACAGTTGGGGGATAAATACTCCCCTCCTCACGGCGTCACCGTGAGATGTCCTCCAGCGTCCCCCTTGGTGAGTGTGCTACACATCCTCCTCCTAATCTGTCATGACAGTGATTCAGGCTAAAAGCGCTGGATTTAAACGGTTGGTGAGCAAGGACTCTGAAAGGGCTTGACATAAACGCTCTGCCTGCAACTCGAGTTGTACACGTGATCGTGATTTGGAAGGTTTACGTGTGCTGGACAAAGCGCTATAAAGGATTTTCCTTTCCTCCCGGGTTTACTTTTCAACCATAAACCCTAAATAAACAAACTACCCGTTCAGGGAAAAAAAGTCCTTAGCAAAATGCATTACATTTGTGCGTTTTATGTTTAACATGTTTTCTTTATCAGTTAAACATGAAGTGTACTACCTACACCTTCTACTTATAATTACATATCTTGTTAGATCTAGAATTAAAAGAAAGAAAAGAATTCTAGATGCCAGAAAGTTTACCCTACCACGTAAACATCATCTAACATATTTGTTTTTCTTTCTTTCTCTTTCTTTCTTTTTTTAAAGTCTCCTGGAATGTTATAGTTCTCTCCTTGTTGCTATGGCTCAAGGTGTCCTGGTCACACGCACAAAGTAGATCCCTAGTGCTATGGAAAGTTAAAAAGACTTTGTTAGCCTATCCGTACAAACCCAAAGCTTTATGGTGATATCAGTTAACATGAGTTTGAATTACGAACTTTGTTTCCTTTGCAGCATGTTTAACCATGTTAAGATCGTAAGAGTAGCATCAGAATGCTAACACGAAGAAGAGTGAGTTAACGTTTTTCCGTCGTTGTTTCCAGTGCTTTTCAAGCAACAGTGATGTTCGTGGCCTAGGCTCCCTAGAAAACAAAGCCTGAAACACAACTTCATACGCGAACATGTTTTGAGAGGACCTCAATCTCAGGGAAGCAGAGTTCACTGGAGTAAGCCCACGGAGGAAGGAGGGTGAACACAGAGAGCACAGTACTGGACGACAAGGCTTGGTGACCAGAGGAGTGTTTACTCTTGTGCTCAGAGAGACTGTACGAAACTACGCTGTTTTCAAATTGTATTCAAGAGGATGTTAGAGGAGTTATCCGCTTCTTCCATCTCCTATTGGTCGAGCTCTCCTGGGGAGCAGTAACTTCTCTGCACCTCCTGTCCAATCAGATCCTTCAGAGCCTCCAGCCTCCGCAGGATCAGGGATGCTCCAGTGGAAGAGCCGGGAGAAAAAGCACTGTCAGGGCCCTTTAGAGCGTGAGTGCCGTCGGTTAGGAGAAGCTGCCCCAGAACACACCCGGGGCTGCAGGGCGATCGCTGCCCCAGTGACAAGGAGGCCACACCCCCGACAGCAGGACTAGCCACTGCAGGGACCTCTCCGCCCAGAAAGCAAAGCTCATGCCTTAGTCCAGGGTGGAGCACCTAGGGATTCGAGCACAGTATAGACTTATCTCCCAGTTATGTTCAGGCACACACGTACAGCCATTGGCAAGTTCATCTGTAAGGCTCAGTGTATTATTATCGAGACCATGAAGAAATACATTAATTTATAATTTAGTAAAGAAATCAGTAACCCACTCCTGGAAATCAATCTGAAGAAATTCTATGGATCAACCCATTTTCAATATTATCTATATAAAAGCAGGGGAGACGTGTAAAGGTGTAAATAATTGACCGTAAGGAATTAGTTAAATAAATGATGATCATCTCCTTGAGGGATTATTATCTCATATTACTTCATTTGTAAAAGGACAATTATTTTTAAATATTGCAAAATGGAGAAAATACTGACGACATAATGTTAAGTTAGAAAAGCAGAACGCCACACTTTCAAATTGTGACTCAAAATTGTCTTGGTCAGGAGAGGCTAATCGCACAGCAGAAAAAACAACCTAAACATCTCAATGGTTTGAGACAATAAAAGTTTGTTTACTGTTCACAAGTAGTCTGCTGCATGTCTGGGAGGTTCTCTTGGCCGCTGTCCCAGGTATTGTCCATCATTCTTGATCCCATCTTATTCTCCATCTTTGATGGAGTAGGGATAAATGACATCCTTCCCTGAACCACCAGGCTACCCAGTCATTAGAGTTTCTGACTGTTCTGTAAACGCCACACTATTCTACTGTTTCTGATTCTACAATCAGAAATCATCAGATGTGTCAAGGTCAAACATCAGGCAAACCAGCACCTAGAGAACAAGCAAAAAGAAAGGAGGTCTTGCCCTGCTATGACTCACAGGAGTTCGGGGAGCTAGGCTCAGACCGGGCTTGTCTGCTCAGACACAGAGTGCCTGCTGAGATTGGCTTGGAATGCCTATCTGTGTGCCTGACCCATCACCGTGACAGCACAGCTACAGTTTGTCTGACTCTGGGTCATAGTTCATCTTGTGCTGTCAGTTTCAGTCCTGGTGCTGGCATTCATTACTCATGAGAGTCCAAGAGGGTTACATCTCAGATCATTTGATGACAACTGTCCAGCTTACTGAAGCACAAACACTTTGTGGAGTTGGGCACACTTGATTGAAAATCTCTTGCTCCAGCCCAGGAAGGCTATATTTTCAGGTTATTTCACATAGGCTGCCTTTCTTCAGATCCTACGTGGATATCTGTTTTGCTTGAAAAGGTCATTTATTCCAGTTATTCAGGATTGCAACTAAAAATCTATGCACCATTGGTAATTTCATATGGATATAAGAAAAATTTTCTGAGAATCTTACGGATTATTAAACACTAAAATGGGCTTCTGAAGAAAAGTGTAGGATATCTCCATGCCAAGTTCTTTAGTTCTCTGTGGAGCCAGGGGAACTGCTTCTCAAGGTGCTTCCCAGGCCTGCGATTTTATGATAGGGACCATAAAATCAATATGCTAAGTTGAGGAAAATTACATCTTACCAGTAGTGAAGAAAAATCTGCAGTATTCTAGATTAGCATTTATCATGCAGTAAGGAAGTGTTGTTTCCTTAGCTAAGAAATGTACCCAGGTTCTTTGATTGCAAAGATTGCAGAAATGCAGCACACTTGGAAAAAAGTTTAATACACGGAGCATTTAGTATAACATTAAATGTGGCAAAGATGGGGAAAGTCTTTCCTTAAAGGAAATCATAGTAAATTCCGAGTATAATGCTAATTACATCCTTGGTTAACAGAAAAACTATAGTTAAAAAATCATTCAAGGGGGTAGAGTTAAGTTAATACTATAAAAGAGCATGAATATATAAATAGACTGGCAAATATCATGGCATACGGTTTTTGAACATAATTAAATTATACTCAAAATAATTCAGTGATAGGGCAGAATGTCAAATTAATATAAAGGAATCAACAGCCTCTGATACAGAAATCATAACCAGTCAGAAGATATAATATCGGAAAAAGTCCCATTTCCAATAGCAAAATAAAGTATAAAATACTTAGGAATAAACTGAACAAGAAACTTGCAAAACCTATGTAAGGCAAACTTTAAAACATCCCTAAAGTAGACAAAAGGAGACCTGAACAAACAGAAAAGCATCATTTGCTCTTGAGATAGGATAACTTAATACATGGTTAAAATGTTATTTCTCCCTCAATTGATTTATAAAATTAAGGTGATCAAAAAATAAATAAATAACAGGCATTTTTTGGAGCTACACAAGCCAATATCAAAGTTCATAATGAAAAATAAAATGCAAGAATAGCTATGATGACACTGAAAAGGAAAAACTATGATGAATTATATCCCACATGAAGACATACTTAGAAGCCCCTATAGTTAAAACAGTGTGGTCTTGGCCCCTGAATAAACTGATGGACCAGTGGAATAGAACACAATCTGAAAATTGACCCAAGAACAAATGGAAAATTAATAAATTAATAAATGATAAAGACTACCTCAAATCACAAGGGCAAAAAGTTTTAAAAGCCATTTGAAAGAAGATAAAATTGGTTTCTTAACTCACACTGTATACAATAATAAATTCCAACTGATCTGAGTTATAGCAGTTGCCTGTGGGAAGAATCAAGGACAGAGCTTCCTGGGAGAGGGGATGGAGAGTACGAAGTGTGCAGACACGAAGCCACATGACTTTGCACGAGGTATTAATAAGCCCACAAACACCAGCAAATAACCAAGAGCTCTAGAAAGATTGAGGCAACAGAACTGATCATGTGTTCCTCTTGGACTTTAGGTCAATGCCACATCTCTTATACATCAGCCACATTTCAACCTTGACCCAGAGGTTTGCTTGGATGCACATGCCCTGTTGAGTGAGAAAGAGTGCCTAGGAATATGGTAAGTTCAGGAAAAGGAGATGTATTCTTCATTAGCACAGAAAGAAAATTCTAATTTTGGATAGATTGATGATAGGTAGCTAGGTAGATAGGTAGCTATCTACCTGGATGGATGGACGGATAGATAGACAAATACATAAACACATGCAGACATACACACCCACTCACAGAGACACACACAATCAACCACAAATACCTTGCAAATATCTTCCAGTCTGTATTTAGATTCTTCTGGCTTCTTTTCCACTTTTAGACTCCCCTTCATTTGTATTTAATACAATTTCATTTATATACGCATTTACAATATACGAGGATTACACCATACAATATGACCCAGATCCTGCATTTTGGGATTCTTGGCTCACTTTGAAAGTTCAGTGAGATGAGTGGTTCACCTGGGAGACTTAACATATGGAAAGGAATTTCTTAAACATGTTTCACACTCACTGATGAAATGATATAATGTCTGGTGATTATTTCAAAATAATCCAGGTGGTGTTATAAATGAAACAAGATTGGCCATGAGCTGGGAGCTGTTGGAACTGGGTGATAGGTACGTGGGACTTCATTTTCCTATTCTTTCTGCTTTAGTATTTGCTTGACATTTTTAACAATAAAAACCTTTTTAATGAAAAGAAACATGTTTTATAAAATTGAAAAAAGTGGTTGTCCCATTTTCCGCTTAGAGACCATCAAGTACTGTGTTTTTATCCAAATGCTTCACGGGTTTATGAGGCTCCGGTAGTCCATAATCAAGAGGCAACGTTTCCTCTTGTTACAGAAAACACTCTATTGTTCTTTGATGACAGTGTGTACATTATCCACTTTGACCTCTGCATTGCAAGAGGTAGCACCCTGGTCTATAGGGCTTGGTCCAAACTCCACAGCTCAGAGTTTTATTTGAAAATTGCAGTTATAGACTATGTATGTTCTCTGAGGAAATGAAGTGAATTTTACACGTTGATTGCAAAAGGGAAGCACACCCGTGACATGCTAAATGTGTACTTGGAACGATCTTTCCTGTGTCAAACCTCCTGACATGCTCGGAGGAGCAGAGACTCATCAGAATGCGTTCTCGCTGCTCTCATCCTCAAGGCCCAGAAATGGTCCCCGGCTGGGCGTTGAGGGTCAAGCTGTGACGCAACTGAGCTGGCAGAGTTCTTCTGTGCTGGTCGGCTTTCCAAACACAGCTACCAATTCCCCCTGAATGCACAATTAATCTTCCTTCCCTACTCCTGGCCCCACTGATGAAGAAAAGACTTCTTATATTCACCCATCGTCTTTTAAATCTTTTAAAGAATTTCTAGTGATGATGCAACTCTGCCCATTTTGAAAATATGATGATGAAACAGCATCTTGTTTTTAATAAAATGCTCATTAAGTTTTATCCTGTGTCTGAAAGCCTATTAGAAAAGCTTAAAAGGTAAATATCTTCACTGTGTTGCTACTGACAACAAGATAATAATTATTATTTTTTAAAATAAATTTATTTATTTATTAGTTTTCGGGTCTTTGTTGCTGTGCGCGGGCCTTCTCTAGTTGCAGCGAGCGGGGGGCTACTCTTCTTCGCGGCGCGCGGGCTTCTCACTGCGGTGGCTTCTCTTGTTGCAGAGCACGGGCTCTAGAGCGCACGGGCTTCAGTAGATGAGGCGCGTGGGCTCAGTAGTTGTGGATCGTGGGCTCTAGAGCACAGGCTCAGTAGTTGTGGCACACGGGCTTAGTGGCTCCGCGGCATGTGGGATCTTCCTGGACTAGGGCTTGAACCCGTGTCCCCTGCATTGGCAGGCGGATTCTTAACCACTGCGCCACCAGGGAAGCCCCAAGATAATTATTTTTTTTTAATTCTCCCAGTCTTTGAGTTCCCACACTCTGCTCCCAGACTATGCCCTTTCGAACACTTCTCACCACACTGCTGAAACAATAACAGTGTGTTTGTGCTAAATGACAGAAAAAAAGGACCCTGTAGGACCTAATGTCCAACCATCAGGTGTTCCCAGCTCCCTAATCCAATATTTCAGCTGTTAAATTTCACACTTGATGCTAGCAATTTACAACTGAGCAAGAATAACTTTTGCTCTGGTCTAGTGGAATTTTTTCACAGTAAACAGGTCGCTTTATTTTTCAAAATTGTGTGATATTCTCATTGATTTAAGTTAAATGAAGTCAAAAGACTTCATTAAAAAAAAACTCATATCTAAATATCCACAGTACATATAATTTGGCTGATTTTAGAATCTTTACACAAGGTAAGGCAATGGCAACAGAAGTTTGGACACGACTGGAAAAAATACAGCTATTCTTTGTCTGACCCCTACTGTTTGCCACAAGTAAGTGTAGCATCAGAAAATACCAAAGAGAAAATCTGGCAGTTACGTTTAAAAAATGGTGTTTTGTTTCATTCAGAACAAGAATTTGAAAAGGGTTCCAGAATAATGATTCACCTCCACCAAACTATATACTAAGCACAGAAACATAAAGGTACAAGGAACCTCAGATATTTTCAAATTCAGCCTTTGCATCTGATAGATGGGAAATCTGAGAAAGGCTCTTTTCAGGGTCATGAGCACAGTGTGAATTGGTTTCCAGGGCCCCACTTCTTTCTCCCTCACTCCACTCGTCTCTAATCTGTTCTACAAGAGCGGAAAGATTATCTTTGGGTTTTCAAAGCTTCCCACCACCATCTAATCTGCACCTGGAACAGCATCACATCGTCCCCAGGACAAGTGATGACATCCACGAGGACCACTCCCCTTCCCGAGAAACCAGGGCTGGCTCCTGCCTGAGGCCGTGAGGACAAATAGACGGTACTCAAGCAAAGTGAAAGACAGAGATGGGCAGAGAATTCCATCTATCTTAGCCCAACCCTAGTGCACAATTTTCTGCTTTCCTTATGTCGAACTGAAGTAATTGCCTAGCAATGGTCCACTCCAACCGCAAGTTATATGGCCCTCCTTTTTGAGGTAGAGCTTCTTACAATTCAACCAATTATGTTTTCTTTGCCATTTTCTCTGCTTGTGGATAATCTCTTCTTGTAGTTGGAAGCCTTCTAATGATTTGCATAGAATGTCACACTATGTGAAATTATCAACCAGTGGCTTATATTTTTCTCCATGGCTTCAAAAACAGAAAGGGAGCACATGTTCTGTTGCTTTTGCTTGTTTGTTTGTTTGTTTGTTTGTGGTTCTTTGTCGGACTTTTTTCCCAAATGACATGCAGCATCCATAAGTTTTGGTCTCTTTGCCCCTTCATACCATCCTCAATTTAATTCCACACATCTGCTTTCTTAAAACATACTTTATTCAAATATTCCTCCTCTTCACTGGATGCTGAACTCAGCCTGTTCATAGATGTTTTCCCAAAGGTGTGTGTCTAGTTTTAGATCTTCAAATAACTCAACTTTGTTTCCAAATTAATAAGACTATTTGTCCTAATTAATTTCTCTAATTCTAAACCAGGAAATTGTCTCTCAGGTGTTTTAAGATACTTTCAACAAGACATGACCTTTCAGATTGGTAGTTTAGCAGAAGTCTACATAGCTAGTGGCCCAATTACACTCAGTTCTTTCGTTGGGAATATTGCTAAGTGGCTCAAAGAAGGTCACGCTTGAAGATAGGATAATTATTAATCTCTGCTCTCTTACGTCTCTACTAGCCTGAATATTTGGAATAGAAAAAGTCTTTTTAGAAATAATGGAAACTACTTTTACTAAAACTCTTCAAATACTTTGCAGGATATAGGTACATTTAAGTTTGTTAGCTGTGTTTGGAAGTCTGCCGGGATCAAAAGCAGTAAATAGATGCTAGAAGTAATCATGTCTAAGAGGAGACCTACTTCTTAACCATACACCATACTGGACTCTGACATCTCTGTCCCTGTCTCAGCACTACTGTCACCCCTCCGGCCCAGCCTTGCTGGGTTTCCTGATCCCAGCCTGTGGTCCAGTCCCGAATCATTTGTATGAGCTCCTCCAATGGAATTCTGATACACCCCTCTTTTTGTTCAGAGATAATTCTATTGATCACATCCAAAAACCCTACCTGATACAGAAATTATTTTTAAAGAGTGAGTTGTAGACAACAGGTTCTCAAAGAAATAGGGGGAAATTTGGAACTAGTCATCTGTCTAAATATAAAGCAGAAGGCAGTGAAATTCCCAATAATAAACCCACAGGGGAATGTAGAACTTCCTAAAGTGGCTGCAAAAACTACAGTTTCCCCAAATCAAGTTCTTTTTTTTTTTTTTTTTTTGCGGTACGCGGGCCTCCCTCTGCTGCGGCCTCTCCCGTTGCGGAGCACAGGCTCCGGACGCGCAGGCCCAGCGGCCAAGGCTCACGGGCCCAGCCGCTCCGCGGCACGTGGGATCCTCCCGGACCGGGGCGCGAACCCGGTTCCCGTGCATCGGCAGGCGGACGCGCAACCACCGCGCCACCAGGGAAGCCCCAAATCAAGTTCTTTTGAGAGAAAGGCTTTGGGTGGCTGGACTGCTGCTGACCTGAAGAGAGCATGAAAAATGTTAGAACTTCAGACCGTCAAAAGTCAAATAGCGGGCTTCCCTGGTGGCGCAGTGGTTGCGCGTCCGCCTGCCGATGCACGGGAACCGGGTTCGCGCCCCGGTCCGGGAGGATCCCACGTGCCGCGGAGCGGCTGGGCCCGTGAGCCGTGGCCGCTGGGCCTGCGCGTCCGGAGCCTGTGCTCCGCAACGGGAGA